>NW_012267550.1:0-8893 GCF_000151885.1 Dipodomys ordii | reverse complement strand
CACCGACGTAATAAAGCTCGTTTTGGACATGACAACTTGTACTTCTCATTGTTGCAACAGGTCCACCTGACACAATTTCTTTATGGACTGAACTCTTGAGAGATTATTTCATTCTTTACTGCCCAATAGTTCTCACACAGTCCTGTCAACTGCTTGAGGTAGGAGATACTCCGTTGGCTAGAGTGTAAAAGAGAGCTCAGGGCATGTGCAAATGTCTGCACAGGAAAAAGCTGGAAACACATTTTACATTTTGATATTATAACTATCACTTTATCTCCATTTATTTTAAAACATTTCTCTAAACTCTAGGTGTCTTAAGCCCTTTATTATCCAGGTAATAAAGAATTGTCAGTAAATGAAGTAAGGAGACAAGGTCTCGCCGGCACCATATTGGCCACAGGGTAGATGGTGGGGTCTGGCATCTTGTCTTCATGCTGGGGGAAGGAACCCCCCCCCCCATCACCTGCCTCTCAGGTAATGGGTGTGACTGGACCCCTGGAGGCAGGGGGAGGCACTTGGCTGATAAGTTACTGATTCTGTCAGTCTAGTGCCTGGGACTGGGAATTTCCTGAGGATCTGCCCCCTGTGCCCACCTATTTAGGCCTGGACCAGCCTAGCCACGAGGACTCCATGCCACATGTATCTCTATGATTGTGTCCTGTCTCCTGTCTCCTGCCTCATTTTCAGGCATCATGAAATCCCAATTCAGCTCTCCATTGGAGCTAAATTGGCTTGTTGGTATTGTCCTTGTTATTTCTTTCCTCTTTAGCATGTTTCCTATTTGCAAGCTACAGGCCTTTGTAACAACTGGAGGCCTGCAGCCTGTTAACTGTATAATAAAGACTCCAATATTCTATATTTTAAAATGTGGCTTCTGGGATGATTTACCTTACAACATCAGGAAATGTGGAAGTTGAAGCAAAGTTGATTAGAAAGTGAGAAATGCCAGGAAAACTGAGGAAAGCCTCTTAGTGACTAGCAGATTGGATCAAGCCCCCAACCGGAAGTCCTGGCTGTGAGGGCGGCCTTATGTTTCATGAGGTCTGGTCCACCTATTTCCCAGGGAAGAAGGGGGGGGGAGGCCACGGAAGATCTGAGTAAGGACTTCTCAGTAAAAGAGAGTAGAAGTGAGGCCTGGAAATTGGTAGTCTGCTATATACTCCTGGTGCCCCCTATTGATATTTCTTGTGGGAATCTCAAATTTTCTGTAATCTTTGTTTCAAATAAGAAAGACAAAGACCAGAAAGAGGGAACAGCTAACACTAAGAAAAAGGAAAGAAATGTACATAACACCCATTGCAGAAGAAATAGTTGTATTGTCAAAGCTTATAGAATTCACAAACTTTATAGAGTAAGATAATGACAATTTGCTTTGGAAGGTTAAAATGTGTTTGTGATTTGAACTAAGTATCAGTGAAATTTGTGAAATTTATGTAATTAGTTAATCTCAGTAAAAAAATTATTAAAAAAAGAAAAGAAACACAAAGACCACCAAGAAAACATACCACAACTGTTACAGAAAAGAGCTGGCATCTCCAGAAACTCATTAACAGTCAAGAAATACAGCTAAGAAAATTCCAATAACAGAGTTTGTACTTTTAAACAACAGAAGGTGACTAAGAGCAGAATATTTTACAATATCTCTGATAGAAAACTGAGCTTTATCTTAAATTTCCCTTTGTAGGATAGAGGGGGATAATTGCTTCATTTGTGAATCAGAGGTCCTGATGCAACCTCTACTCTTCAGGGTTCCCTTTTGTTTAACTTTGCAGAGGCACGTTTTCAGGGCTTATTAGTGAGGAGTCTCTGTGTTTTAAGCCTTTAAGAATAGGAATTAGCCTTTTCTGGACTTCAACTTTCAATGGGTATTCCATTTAGTATGAGAATTGGGATCTATGCCAGAGGTGCAAAATTTAATTTGTTGCCTCTAGGCTCTCCCAAGTGTTTGACTATCTGGCCCTACAAGGGATTCTATCAGGGATTCCATTAAGAGAAGTCTCCTGAGGGTGGGAGGGTGGGATTGGGGGGAACAAAAGCAACTTATCTGTTGCTGGTTAATAATCAAAGGGCTATCAGAAATGAGTGACAGAAGGAGAGATCTCCACAGAAGCAGAACAATAGGGTGAAATAAGACTGTTAGGAATGATACAAAATGCCCCCATTACTATTATTATTATTAATATAATTACTATTATGATTTAAGCTTCTTGGAGGTCTGGGTCCAGGAGAAAAGTATGGTTGAAAAATAGACTGCAGGCTCACTGCTGATATGAAGGCCACGCACTCAGCTATGCTAGGATTTGAAGACATCAGATATCTCAATGGTTTCCTTTACAGATGGGGCAGGGGCCCTGAGGTTGTTCTGCCTCTAGGCAATCCTTCTTGCAAGGCCCTCTAGGACACAGAGGAAAGATTTCCTGGAGGCAGAGTATGAGTTTCTCAGTATAGGACAGTAAGAAAGAGGCCTGGAAATGGATAGGCTACTATAGTTCCTTTATATTCGTGGAGCAAATCTCATCTTTTCTATCAACTTTTCTGTTAAGGTAGGAAGACAAAGACCACCAAGGAAACATATATGCCACAGAATAGTGATACTAAAAAGAGCTGGGCATCACCAGAAAATCCTGGACAGCCAGACACACATATGAGAAAATAGCAACAATAAACACAGGCTCTACTTGGAAAGAAGTGTAGGTTACCAAGATCAGAATATTTTAACAAACATCCCTGGTAGAGAACTGGGCTGTATATTAGTATACCAAATTGATCTTTGAACTGTCCCAAAGTGCAAAGATTTAATTATTCCATGTGAGTTCTGCTTAGTGCAGTTTCAGCTACATTTCCCCATTTCTACAGTCTCCACTCCTGGTAACCACAGATGTATTCAGTCATATGCTTACAACTCTCTCTCTCTCTCTCTCTCTCTCTCTCTCTCTCTCTCTCTCTTTCTCTTCTCTATATATATACATACATACATATATAAGCATATGACTTTATATATATATATATATATATATATCACATAGCAGTGGAATCTTGCAATACTTTGCCTCTCTGTTGCTTATTTCACATGCACATGTTCATTAATGTCACAAAAAATGGTATCTGTGTTTTAAAGTACTAAATACATTCCATTCTGTGTTTCTGTGTGTATCTGTGTTCATGTATGTGTGTGTGTGTGTGTGTGTGTGTGTGTGTGCCTGTACCACAATTGTGTTATGGAGTGGGCTGTTGTGGTGTATTTAATTCTTTGTTGCCCACAAGTTCCCAAGACTGGTCCTGCCAGCTGCTTAAGGTAGGAGCCATTCCCTTGGTTAGAAGGTATAGTAGGGATCAATGGGTATGTACAAAGTCTGCAAATTAAAGAGATGCAAACTGATATTTTGATTTTATCTTATGAATATAGTTTATTTCCATTTATTTATTTTTTTCATTTATTTTTTATTGTGAAAATACCATGTAGAGCGGTTACAATTACATGGGCAAGATAATGATTACATTTCCTATCAAGCATTTTGCCTCTTCCTTTCTTTTCCCCTTCCTCTCATCCCTTCCCATTCCCCCCCCTCAAACCGGCCAAAGTTGTAAAGTTCGTTTTTCGACATAACGTATTTTACATCTCATTGTTGCATTTGGTCCACCTGTATCCATATATAAACAATTTGTTTTTTCCCTTCCCTTCCCCAAATTATATAACATTTCCCTAAATTCTAGGGTCTTAAGCCCTTTATTCTCTAGCAAATAAAGAATTGTGAGTCAGGAAAAGGGCACGCAGAGGCAAAGTTTATTAGTGAGTGAGAGATGCCAGGGCAACTGGCAGGTTGGTACAGCCCCAACTAGAAGTCCTGGCTGTGAGGGCTGCCTTATGTTATGTGAGGTCTGGTCCACATTCACAGGTATAAAGGAGCTGGGAAAATGAACGGAGGAAGTGGAAAAGCAAAGTAAGGGCTTCTCAGTAAAAGAGAGTAGGAAGTGAGGCCTAGAAATTGGTCGCCTGCTATGGGCTCCCGGTGATCCCCCTTTCATATCCCTTATATGAATCTCAACTTTTCCATCATCTTTGTTTCAATATAGAAAGACAAAGACCACCAAGAAAACAAGCCACAACATAGTATTACAGAAAAGATCTGACATCACCAGAAACTCCTGAACGGTCAAGAAATATTTATAGGAAAATGCCAACAACAAACAGAGGCTGTACTTTTAAACAACAAGTTACTAAGCACAGAATATTTTTAGAACATCCCTGATGGAGAATGTGGCTTTATCTTACCATACTAAATTGACCTCTGAAGCATCCCTAGGTGGTCCTTAATCTATTTAAGTTCTTATAAAGAGGAGTAGTATATGGGAGTACTTGTGTCAGGAGAATATATGGATTATGGACCATGAGATAGAGGGGGATGATTGCTTCATTGATGAATCCCAGTTCCTGGTCCAGCCTCCACTCCCTAGGGCCCCTGAACCCCACCATTTGTTTAGTTTTGGATAGGCATGTTTTCAGGGCTCCTTAGTAGGGAATCTCTGCTTTAGCCCCTTTAGGATGGGAATTAGCCCCTCCACGACCTCAGCCTTCAATGGGTACTGTCTTTGTTGTGGGAATAGGGCATGATCCCAGAGGTACAATTTATTTATTTGCTGTCTCTGGGCGCTCCCAAGAATCTGACTATCTGGCCCTAAAAAGGAGTCTATCAAGAATTCCATTAGGAGAAGTCTCCTCTGGGGGCAAAAGGCACCTTAATCTGTAGCTCAACAAAAAGTCTCTTTCTAATACAAGGGCTCCCAGAACTGAGTGACAGATCCATACACAGCAGGCCGTTGGTTGGGAGAAATAAGGCTGTAGGGCATAATACAATATGCCTTTTTAAATTATTACTACTGTTACTATTCTCATGATATTAAGTTTCTTGGGGTTCTGGGTCCAGGAGCAAAGAGCATGGCTGAAAACTGGGCTACAAGCTCACTGCTCTCCTAAAGACCATGAACCCAACTATACTAGGATTTCAAACCATATTTCTCAATGATTTTGTTTACAGATGGGGCAGGGATCCTGAAGTTGCTTCTGCCTCTAGGCATTTCCTATTGTAAGACCTTCTAGTACACAGAGGAAAGTTTTCCTGGAAATGAAGGAAGAAAAGGAGGTGAAGATGGATGTATTGTTGTTACTATTACAATTACTATTATGATTTAAGATTTTGGGGGTCTGGGTCCAGGAGAAAAGAATATGATTGAAAAATGGTCTGCAGGCTCGCTGCTGTCTTGAAGGCCATGCACTCAGCTATGCTAGGATTTCAAGACATCAGATTTCTCAGTGGTTTCCTTTACAGATGGGGCATGGGCCCTGAGGTTGCTTCTGCCTCTAAGCAATCCTTCTTGCAAGGCCATCTAGTACACAAAGGAAAGTTTTACTGGAGGGGGAGGAGGAGCAGAGTATGGGTCTCTCAATACAGGACAGTAAGAAAAGAGACCTGGAAATGGATTGCCCACTTTATAACTGTTGTGCAAATCTCAACTTTTCTATCATTTTTTATTAAGATGGAAAGACAAAGACCATCAAGGAAACATATATGCCACAACATAATGATACAGAAAAGAACTGGGCATCACTAAAAATTCCTAATCAACTGGATACACAAAAGAGAAATAGCAACAATAAACTGGTTCTGCTTGGAAATAAGTGCAGGTTGCCAGGAGCAGAATACTTGAAAAACATCCCTGGTAGAGAACTGGGCTGCGCATTGGTATACCTGATCTTTGAACTGTCGCTGGGTGCTGCTTAATGGATTTAAGATCTTCAAAGGAAGATTGGTGGTGTTTGGGAGTATCTGGGCCTGTATAATGCATGAGTTGTGGATCATGGGAAGGAGAGAGCAAATGGCTTCATGTAATAATCTGAGGCACTGATCAAACCTCACCTCACCAGGGTCTCCCTTTGTTTTTAGCTTAGGATAGGGGGGTTTTAGGGCTATTTAGTGAGTAGTCTGTGTGGTTTAGTACCTCCTGGACCTCAGCCTGTCCTTCCATGGGTAGTGCAGTTGATGTGGGAAATGGGACTGATCCTGCAGGTGTATTCCTTCAGCTGTTGCCTTTCAGGGTCCTCCCAAGTGTTGCACTATCTTGCTGCACAAGTAGTCTTTGAGGAGTTCCAGCTTTGTAGAAATAGTTTAAAATTACATTATGTATCTTCTAGGACTCAGTTTCTTTTCCCATCCGATTTTAAAACGTATTATTCGAGCAAATGAAACTCAGCTGCCCAAGTAATAATATTGTACAAAAATAACATACTCACTTCTGTGAAAATGCATTTCTCTACAATTCCTGAATGAATCCTAGTTATGCTAGCTCTGAGAATCAATGTTATCTTTGGGTTTTAGATGTAGACTTTGAAAATGTGTGTTTTTTTTTCTTTTACCATCAAGATTTATATATCCAGCACCAGTCCTGCAATGAAGATGTACCAGTTAAGGTTTTATTCTAAATTCTCTCCCATACACTTCAACACATATGTTGTCCTTCTCATTTCATTTACTGTCACTTATATGTCTATCCCACAGTGGCCTGTCACAGATGTGATTTGATGTTATTTAGTAGCTCCTGAGGTCATGCAACACAAGGCCTTCATTATGATAAAATTGAAGTAGTGAGAGTTCATAGAGACTTCTAGATTTGGTTTTACATCTTATGTGGAAATATTTAAGAAAACCAGGATGAGCTTAATGATCTGACTCAGCTCTTCCCACCCCACAATTCCTATTCATCAGAGACTCAGAAAGGGTTTCTATAACAAAGCATTACACACAAGACCTAGTTAAATTCAAAAAATTGTTTTTGTTTTTTAATTTGTCTAACCCTTTCCAGCTTTTACAAAGCAATTAAAGCTCACTGGCCTGGGAGTAACCTCCATCGGCCAACTTTGGCCAGCAAAGAGTATCAAAGAAATTAATACACTATCAGCAGAAACGAGGAGGGACGACGTGGGAAAAGAATTAGGCCGAGGCCTCAATGGTGCATTCCCAGGCAAAATGTCCAGTCTCACCACAGCGGTAACAGCTGACTTCTAATACTTTCTTGCAATTGATGGCCACATGTCCAAGTTCCCCGCACTTGTAACACTGCACCTTGTGGCAGTCTTTCTGCATATGGCCAGGTTGGCCACAACAATAGCACTTGAGGTCATCTGCCTGCTGGCAGTCTCGAGCCAGGTGGCCTAGTCTGCCGCAGTTGTAGCAGCTCTGCTGCCGCTCTCTCTTGGGCTCCTTGCAGTCCTTGGCGATGTGGCCGCCTGCGCAGAAGTCTAACAGGGATGGGGGATAAACATGGAGCCCTCTGCCCCAGCCCCTCGGTCCTCCTCGCCCCCGTCTCGCAGCAGTAGGGCATTCCCTGGCCCAGTGGCCAGCTTGGCCACAACTGAAACATTCGTCGTTGCTGGTCATGGCTGCGCTGACAGCCTTGATTTCTGAGCGGCCGCAGAGGCGAAAACTCGCACTCAGGCCCGGCGAAGGCGACTGGGAAGGCAGGGGCTGATGAATTTCAGGTCCTTGCCTTCAGCCACATGGGGGTCTGCACAGGGTCCCCCACCCCGCTGTGCACTGCTCCATAATCTCGTTATGACTGCATAATCCGGTGTGTGAGGGATGACTCGGTAGTCCAGAGTGTGTCTGTGTGTGTGGGTGTGCCTGTGTGCGTGTGCGTGCACATAGCCCACATTTCCCTGATCCAGGCATCAGTAGTAGGACATCTGGGCCATTTCCATAGCTTGGCTACTGTCTAAATAAATTGCAAATTGTGCCCCTCTCTCTGTACTATCCTGATTTGCATTTCTTTGGCTCTCTGGATCATAGGGTAAACTTTTGTTTTTACTTTTTTGAGTAATGTCTACCCTGATTTCCACAGTGGTTGCACTACTTTACGTTCTCTCCAACAGCGTATGAAGAAGGTTCCTTACTCCCTGCCTCTTGATCAGAAATTGTGTTTTTGATGATGGCATTTTGACTAACTGGAGTGATCTGGAATCTCAATGTTATGTTGATTTGTGATTCCTTTGTGGCTAGACATGTGGAACATTTCTTTATTGATTGGTTGGTTGTACTTCTTGTAAGAACTATCTGTTCTGCTCATTGGCCCATGTATTAATTCAGACTTTAATTTTTTAAGTTCATCTGTATTTTCTGGATATTGGTCCCTTGGCAGTGGTATAGCTGGTTCTGATTTTCTCCCATTCTTTGGTGTGTCTTTTCAGCCCAGTGTCTACATCCTTTGCTCTGCAGATGGTTTTGGGGTTGATAAAATACCATTTTTCAATCTCTGATCCCTTTTTCTGAGTTACTGGCATTCTAATCAGAAAGTTTCTACCTGTGCTGATAAGTTCTAATAATTTTTTCTCTGAGAAAACTTTTTATTAATCAGCCAAGCAGAAATGTAAACAATTTACCTCCTCCTTTGTTTATCCCCTACCATCCCTTCCCTCCCCATTTCCCTAACTTCTCCCTCCTTTCCCCCCCAAGTTGTAAAGTTCATTTTCAACATAGTGTCTTATACATCTCGTTGTTACAATGAGCTTTCCTGTACCTTTATTTCAGCATTTTTTCAGCAGGGCACTGACATGAAATACAGTGAAAACAGGGATTATACCATGGGGAAGGAACATTAAAAAAATCACATGGTACATTATAAATACGTTACAAACAATAGCAAGCAAGAAAAAACCACTTGTGTCCCTATGTTGGGGTTCATTTCACTTAACATCATCTTATCTGGTCATATGTACATAGCTTTTGACCTTTTCTGCTTATCCCAGACATATACTAGTTATTGCAAATAAGGGAAACCATAAGGCCTGTTTCTTTTTTTTTTGGGGGGGGTCCGGTCGTGGGGCCTGAACTCTGGGCCTGGG
>NW_012267549.1:750499-750703 GCF_000151885.1 Dipodomys ordii | reverse complement strand
CTCCGGTGGAGAGTGAGGGGTGGGGGTGGGATCCTCGTGGAGAATCCCGGCTGGTAGGTTTCTCTGTTCCTGGCAATCCGCTGTTCTGTGAACCGGTACCTGGTGATCTGCAAGCGGCCCCCTGTGTTTCTGGGGGCTCCGGCAGCCCCCGGCAGCCCCCGCCGGACCGGCTGGCCGGCGGCTTGGCACACTGCCGCGCGGCCA
>NW_012267549.1:746807-749281 GCF_000151885.1 Dipodomys ordii | reverse complement strand
CTTGCCCGCTGCGTCTGGCTCCTTCGTCCCGGACTCTCTGTGTGAGCGCTCAGGTATGGCCCCGGCTACGGTCTCCGCCGCGACCCTGCCGCCGCTGCCGCGGCGGCTGCTGGCGAGCGCTCAGATGTGTCTTTTTGCCTTAGCTTCCCCTCTCTTGTCTAAGTCTCTGTCCTGTGATGGCACACTTGGTGTGATTCTCTGGCTTAGGACTGTTCAATGGAACTCTAAAACTGCTTTCTATGCGAGAGCTTGTTCAGATTCCAGCTTCTCCTCCGCCATCTTCCCGGAACTCCTGATTGGTTTCTTAAGTCAGTTTGTTTGAGCAGGCAGAAAAATGTTCTGCCTTACCCAGCATTTTGTGATCCTCCTCCCAGACTAGTTCAGTGGGAGGGAGATGGCTGTTTGCTCTAGCTTGGAGTTGTTGTGATGAGGCTAGATTCTGGGTAGAGTTGAGACCGATCAGCAATCAGTAGCTTTTCTCTGAGGGGCTAGCTCCTGAGATACTCACAGACCCCAGCCTGGAGCCATTCTCAGGGTTTATATTTACTGATTTTCAATTGTTTGTCTAGGCTGCAGTGCGGAGGTGCAGCCTCTAGCTCTGTTTACCCAGTGAAGAAAGCCACTCCTCCATGGGCGGACCTTTCTCTGCCTGGGCAGGGTGACTTTCCCCTGGGTGGAGCTGAGACTGGCAGGTCAGGTCAGGTTCTAGTGATCTTCTAAATGGCTCCAAGGCCTGAGTTGGAGCTAGCTGCTTGGGCAGGGCCTTTGTCAGTATCAAAGATGGAGATCTCCAGTGGTGGGGGAGGAGTGGCCTTCCCAATGCTGCTCTGTGAGAAGGAGTGAGAATTCAGGGTTCTACTCACACCAGACTCTTGGTTCTTGGGCCATCCCTGGGAGTCAATCTGCAGGATGAAGATTTCTGCTTCTTGTCAGTTCTTGCTGGTAGTGAGTAGAATCTGCTCACATGCCCCGTCTGGCACCTTTGTCCTGTCCTGTTCTCTAGCCTAGAACTGTTCACTGGAACACTAAAACTGCTTTCTATGCAAGAGCTTGTTTAGCCTCCAGCTTCTCCTCTGCCATCTTCCTCCAGTCTTCTGGTCATGTATTTTGACTTTGAAATGTCACATGAGATGTTGTAGAATTTTGCATTTGCAAGATTATGTCAATTGCTCAAAAACATTCTGATTTTTGGATCATTTCGATTGGTGGTGTTGCCATTTTAAGTTGTATTGGAATTTTAAATATAGAAGAAATGAAGCTTCCAAAGGCATGAATCTCCTTCTGTGGAACACCATGCTCTTCCACCAGAACTTCCTCTACTTCCAGTCCCTGTTTGGGTGCCAGTTGTTGCTGTTTCCACAATGGGATCTGGGAACCTGATGTCTGGTATAGGCAGGAAGGGATACACCATGCAAGTATAGACCAGCTTATTCCTTTTATGATTATAAGAGGGCCTATGAAAATTGCAGACTTACATTTCTTTATGCTTTGTTGGAGAGATAGGGTAGGAGAAAAGCTTGCTTCTTTTTTTATTAGCCCTGAATAAAGTTCTTGCCACTCATTGACCCAAATCACTATATGTCTAGTTCTGAATTATTGGAGAGCTAACAACTAACAGTCTTCCTGCCTTCCTCAGTGTATTACTTCCAGGTCTCTCCCACCCCCACCTCCAGCAAAGTTAACATACAACCTCTAAGTATTTGGTTATGGCTTATATCTTGTGGGACTTTTTTTTAATCTACCCTTTAAGACTGCTTAAGACTTCCTTTCATACTATAGTATAGAAATTTGAATGTAATTTAGGATTTCTGTGACTATATCAACCAACAACAGCTCATTTCTATCTGGATACAGTGGGCTTCGAGGACAAGTTGACCAGGGCTATGCAGGTTCTTAGAAACTTTTATCTCTTCTGCTGTTTAGTTGGTTCTTGTTTACTTTGCTGGTCCTAATTTAATTTTTGTTCACATTAGATTAATCTGGAAAGAGATTTTGGGAACTGCTTTCATTTGAACACTTTTTGTCAAAATTCTAAAAGTTTAAAAATACTCTTTGTTCTATATTAACTTGTGGTTTTAGTACATTTGAGTCAGTGGACAAGATGAATAAAGTTTCAGATATTTGGAACCTAAACTGACAGTATGACTAAAGGATCATCATAAAAATATTTCATGTGTATTCTGTAATAGAATGGGTTGTATTTTGATTGACTGTTTATGTAAGCCTATTATTCAGTATAGATCCCGTTAGATCCTACCAGAACTTCGGTGTAGGGTTTGTGATTTATATTTGATCTGTTTTAGTGTAAAGCAAGGTAAGTAGTGGATCATCCACATCCTCCTATGCCAGACTTTGAAGGACTTCTAAACACTATACTTTTTTTTTTTTAGATTTTTTTTATTGTGAAAATACCATACAGAGGAATTACAATTACATGGGCAAGATAATGATTACATTTCTTATTAAGAATTGTT
>NW_012267549.1:742052-745346 GCF_000151885.1 Dipodomys ordii | reverse complement strand
AGGTCTGTAGGTTCATTTCTGGGTTTTCAATTCTATTCCATTGGTCCTGAGGTCTGTTCTTGTGCCAGTACCAAGCTGTTTTGATTACTATGTCTTTATAGTAGAGTTTGAAATTTGGTATTGATATTCCTCCAGCATTGTTCTTTCTGTTACGGATCGTTTTTGTTTGTTCCATATGAATTTTTGGATTGCCTCTTCTATTTCCTTGCTGGCTATTGGTTTGTCATATACAGCCTTTATTGTATTGAGGAATGTTCCATGGAATACTAATTTTTCCAGAACTTACATCATAAAGCAGTGTTGGATCTTATCAAATGCTTTTTCTGCATCTATTGAGATAACCATGTGGTTCTTATTCTTGCTCCAAATACAATTCTTATAGAAAGCCCAAAGTTTTGCCTTTTCTCTTGTACTTTCATGCCTTGGCATTATTGTCAATCTATGTATCCAATCCACATTATAAAAGAAAACAACTCTCAATCTGTTATATTTATAGCACTGAGTGATTTTTTCCAGGAAGTATGGATTTTGTGTAATTTCAATGCACATAACCAGACTTTCCAAATCACAGGTATTTTCTCTCAAAATAATAGACTTTAGAAAAATAAACTTCTATTGACCTGTCCATAACTCTGCTGTAAATGATGATAAAAAAGAAATGTGAAATCTCCCTCCTTATACATACAATTAAGTAATATATGTGAATTTCTCTTTTTCTTAGGTGAGAAAAAAATTGTTTCTGAAGTGGAACTAGATCAATTGAGTCAGATTCGACCATTAATATTCAATTTGAATGAGCAGGCATCCATCTCGGATTGTTTGAAAATGCTCAAGAAAAAAGTAGCAGATTTTGATTTCATCCAAGAGTTTAGGGTAAATATTTTGGTCTTAAAATTCTGTATCTGATTTCTTTTTCTGTATTACAACCAGGGGTTTTCTTTGCATTTAACTTTCCTTTTTTATTGATTACATAGCTTTTATTTTTAAATACTGTATTTCTACTGTAATACATGTCCATAGTAAAAAATCAAATAGTCATTTGAATAGTCAAATATAGAATAGTCAAATAGTCAATAGTCAAATGGTCACATAAAATAGTCAAATAGAAATTTTCCCTCCCCACTTTTGTTTATTCTCTTCTCCTTTCCCCACTTTTCTTTGTTCTATCTCAGGCACCTTTTCATGATGAAGCTTGTTAAAATTCTGAAAAATTGTCACCATGTACTTTACATAGGAGTCTACCTTTTAGAGAAATTTTAATGAGATAACAATTTCCAAACATATCATCAGTATATAGAGCTGTATCTTTAAGTATTGTATGGTAACTAATTATAGATAAGTATCCTAATTTCTTTAGATAGTTCCATATGTTGGACCGTTAGATTTTTTTGGTATTTGCAGTTGTGAACATCAATCAGTCTTTGCTCTTCATATACTTGTGTGCTATTTTTCAAACAATGTCCAGAAGGACACTCAATATTTTGTGCTGACAAAGTTGTTGATTTACTCATCTCTTAAATGACCAATTATTCCTGGATGATAATCTAAATTATATTTCTTTATTTTGGAACAAAGAAATATATTTACATACATTTTAACATGTGTGTTTTCTGTGAAGTGCAAACTATAATTCTTAGTTCAATTTTCTATTCTTTTTTGTATTAATAACCCCATATAATGAGCAAACTTTTTTTTTTGATCGGTCGTGGGTCTTAAACTCTGGGCCTGGGCGCTGTCCCTGAACTCTTCAGATCAAGGTGAGCACTCTACCACTTGAACGACAGCACCACTTCTGGTTTTCTGGTGGTAATAGGAGATAAGAGTCTCATGGATGTTCCTGCTTGGGCTGGCTTTGAACCTTGATCCTCAGAACTCAGCTAGAATTACATGAGTAGCTAGAATTACAGGTGTGAGCCAATTTTTCCTTTTTGCACTTTGAGGCAAATGTTAAGAACAATTTTACTTTTAAACTTTATATCCAGAAATCCATTCCTAATTTTTTAAAGCTTCTTATTACTCTCTGTTTTAATATTTTATACTTTAGTTTTTAGTTGCATTAAAATATCCCTTGAAATCTTGAGGCTAATTGTCACTAATTGCCTCTTGGCTTCTTGTTTTAAACAGATACACATTAAAAACTTTTGAACTCAAATGACAATTTTTTCCTTAATGCAGGAATTACAATCACCACTACTGTACCAAGAAGGTAGACTTAATACCTTTATGCCCTTTAAAAAACATATCCAATTGCAGAATATCATTGAGAGCAAACCACATTATATAGATGAACTTTTTAACTCTCTTTTTAAGGCCTTTTTTATTTTAATACATTCAAGGGGGAGTTTTTGCAATACCAATCCAGTTATCACATCACTCATTTTTACCATCATATTTCCAGTGTCTATCTGTAAGGAAAAGGGACAGGACAAAGATGGGCCACTCAGCCCCTCTTACGGAATGGGCACACACCCAATCCAACTCTTTAGGGTTAGATGAACTGCTTTTTTGCCAGCTGGCCATCTTCCACCATGTGTGGACTCCCCCCAGGGCCTATCTCACTATGCATGACCGGCTGAGCTGCACTTCTGCCTGTTCACCCCTCACCTCTAAAGATAGGTCTTCTTTTGGCTTCTAAGTTTTTCCCTTTCTTTTCTCTTGGTTCTTGAATGGAATTCACAGTTTTAGACAGAAGAAGTAAAGTTTTTGAGTGTTAAACAAACCTTTACATTTAAATTTCTAATATTTATCCCCAAATTTTAGCCAAGGGAATTAATCCCAAACAGACAATGCCTTTTTGTTAAGCCAGATAACTTGATTACAGTGTAAACAGCCTTATGCACTCTAAAATACCAGATTTTCTAATTTTGAAGTTAAAGAATCCTTAAAAAGCTTTTTAAAATCAATGTGAAAATTCTTTTAAAATGTTTGGTAATGTCCAACCCTCATAACCTTTTGAATTTTAAACTTAAACTTACCCAGTGGTTACAGCATGCTGACAACTTTTATCTTGAACATGTTCACACACATATAAAACACATACTCAGATCTTAAAGCATGCAAAAATGAAAATCAGTTGTATGTACATTTTCTAAAAATTTTAAACAAAGATTTAAGACAAGATTTTCTTCCTTCCTTCCTTCCTTCCTTCCTTCCTTCCTTCCTTCCTTCCTTCTTTCCTTTCTCTTTCTTTCTTTCTTTCTCTTTCTTTCTTTCTTTCTTTCTTTCTTTCTTTCTTTCTTTCTTTCTTTCTTTCTTTCTTTCTTTCTTTCTTTCTTTCTTTCTTTCTTTCTTTCT
>NW_012267549.1:720150-742002 GCF_000151885.1 Dipodomys ordii | reverse complement strand
CTTTCTTTCTTTCTTTCTTTCTTTCTTTCTTTCTTTCTTTCTTTCTTTCTTTCTTTCTTTCTTTCTTTCTTTCTTTCTTTCTTTCTTTCTTTCTTCCTACCTTTGTTGAGCTTCATTTTCCCAGGGCTTGCTTGTTTAGCAAGGCATTTCACCAGTTGGTCTTTTGAGTACCTTCAGTTGGAGGAAGGCTGGGTTGGGGGGGCTCCTGAAACTGGCCCAATTTTTTTTACCCAATTTTAGACAAGAGTTCTTTACAAAATGTTACATTGTCAGGCACAGCTGAAAAGTCCAAACCAGGCACACAGCCTTCTACACCCTCCCCTCTGGCAGCCTCCACAAGGAGAAAATGCAGCCTGAGACTTGAAGAGGACCAAACTAGTCCAGCAGCCTCCCATGCCCCACAGGGAGGGGGACATAGCAGTTTTGTGAGAAGGTCCAGCCAGAGGCTGAAACTTTTATTCCCCCAGAGATGGTCAAATAAATAATAAAAACACAAATATACACAAAAAACAAGGATCCACATATAAAACTGGTACCAATTCTAAAACAGAGCAAGCCTCTCTCACTGTAAAGTGGTCGGGAAGCCTGGCATGGTTATGGGTGGAGGGGGAGTAGCGGCCTGCAAGGGAAGTATGACAGTCGAATTTGTAGGCCCCTGAGAGGCAGGGGGAACAGCCCTGTTTGCCCTCCTCCGAGTTCCTGCTGCTGGTCCTTCTACAGCTGCCACTGCCCCTCCCTCATCAGGCAGTGGCATTTCCTGGTACTGTTGGTGGCTGATAAGTGGGAGGAAAAACCAGTTCTTCCTTGGCATCGCCCTGTAGAACAGGGGGGTAGAGAGGCGCCCAGGGTTTGGTTTCAGTGTGCCCTGGTTTAGGGGGTTGGTCTTGAACTGAAAGAATTTTCTTTAGCCGATGTTCCTGTAGAGGCAAAATGTGTGTTAGCCAGGAAGGAGGGTTTTTCCACTAAGTCTTACCAACCAGGATGTATGGGATCTGGTCCAGGTGGCCATGTGGTCCTGGAAGGAAATTATTTAAAAAATTATAATTTATAATTCAAAAGTTCCTTCAGCTGGCCATCCCATCCCAAAGGGGGGCCATTCTGATCTGCAAAAAGTGATTAGCTTTTCTTTTTTTAAAAAATTTAACACTCAGATTGTAGGGTCTTCCTTTAACATCTTTAAAAATTGTCAGTCAGAAGGGAAAGGGGTGTGGTTTGAGTCTGTCCCATATCATCTGTCACACAAAAATAAAAAGCAACTGACATACACAGAAGCAAAGCCAACACACAAAAAGACAGACAGAAAATTCTGCCTGTCAACCGGAGGCAAAACTGAAAGTAGGACGTCGGCCTTATCCCATTCCAGCCTGACAGGATTGAGGGGATTCCACATTCCTCCAGAATTGAGGAGATTGCTTGTACCTATAGAAGGCCCCTGGTGGACAACCCTCCAGGGCATCCTCTTAGGCCTTATGCCATCCCTACTTACTTTTGGGCCCCAGAACAAATATAAGCAGACAAAAGCACAAAAAGCAGACAATAAGACTCACTAATCAGGGTCTGACTCTGGTTCACGGGCCCTGGGGTCTGGGGGATCCCGGACGAGCCCCCAAGATGTTGGACCCAGATAAGGATCCTTAAACACCACCAAGGAGCCGATTCTGATGCAAGCACACAAGAGTCGTTTATTGCAAGCTCAAATCTGGACTCACAACTGTCATTGATGCAGCCAATCAGAGTTGAGAGCCCCGACTTCCAGTTTAGCAGGGTTTTTATTGTGGTTACAGCAAGGGTAGAGGGTTTCCAACTTAGCGATTACATGATTGGTTAACATTTAGTAAGTAAGTCTTGTAACAATCTTATTGGCTAAAGTGCATGGGCTAAGCAGTTAAGCACCAAAATATGTTAACTATGCTATCTTACATATCTGGAGCTTTACTTTCCTGCTAGTTACTGATTGACTGTTGCTAGGGAGTTATTGGTCAGAGCGATTTGGTCATGTGGTTTTTCCAGGAACCTGGGCTCATATGTCGGTAAAAGCTGTGTCCTGAAAGTATTAGCCAGGCACTGGTGGCTCACACCTGTAATCCTAGCTACTCAGGAGGCTGAGATCTGAGGATCTCGGTTCAAAGCCAGCCCGGGCAGGAAAGACCGTGAGTCTCCAATAAACCACCAGAAAACCGGAAGTGGCACTGTAGCTCAAGTGGTAGAGCACTAGCCTTGAGCTGAAGAGCTGAGGGACAGCACTCAGGCCCAGAGTTCAAGCCCCACGACTGACAAAAACAAAAACAAAAACACAAAATGACCTTAATATCCAAAATGGTTGCACTTTGGCCAGGCCAGGCTTCTCATTCTCAGCCTCTGAGTAGCTAGCATTACAGGTGTGAGCCACTGGCACCTGGCACAATAAAATTTTTTTTGAGAAGATGAATTCTTAGACTGGTGTCGAAGTAATAATTTCACTAGAGACTAAATGATAAGACCATTTATGGTTTTTGTTTATATATTTTTGTTGCAGTTTTGTTTTTATTTATGTACTGATATATTTATGATTAGATCCCAATACCTACATATTCCATAATTCATTTTATGTGAAAAAGGAAAAATAGTGATGTTCAGGAGGAAACATATCTTCAGCGAGCTTAATATTTTCTTACCAAGAAAGTCACTGGTTGCCATATCTAACTTGAGATGTTTTACATAGTTTTAAAATCAGATTTGGATTTCTCAGCTTTATTATATAACACATTTAATAGTCATGTCATGTAGGCATTAAAGGATCAAAAATGCTAAACAGATTTTCCTCTTTTTGATTATAGTAAATACATGATTTATGTATTTATATATGTATGTAGTATGCATGTATTTATTTATTTTACCTTTTAAAGGAGTTAGAACATATAGTTCTGCCTGGTGAGTTCACCTCTGGGATTGATCCACATAACAAAGAAAAAAACAGATATCGAGATATTCTTCCATGTAAGTTGAAAATGTTTTTAATCATTTTTCCTGTTTACATTTTGGAAAATGTAGAAGGACGGATGATAGTTTTTTGTATGTGATATTTGACATGTGATCAGGATAAAGTGCGCTAGCAGCTGGCAGTTGATGGCCTGTACACATTCTAGGATATATGCTACTCCTCTATTCCTGGTACCTCTTTCAGCCACTGTCACAGTGTTATTTACAATATCCTTTAGCCCTCTTTATAATTATAATGATAATGGGGTAATAGTAATTATTATTATCATTGTGTGTGTGTGTGTGTGTGTGTGTGTGTGTGCTGGTCCTGGGGCTTGAACTCGGTATCTGGGTACTGTCCCTGAACTTCTTTTGCTCAAGGCTAGTGCTTTACCACTTGAGACACAGCTGCACTTCCAATTTTTTTTTGTTTGACATTTTTTGAGTAGTTTATTGAAGATCAGAGTCTCACATATTTCTCTGATAAGGATGGCTTCAACTTTTGTGTCTCAGATCTCTGAAGAGCTGAGTAGCTAATATTATAGGCATGAACCTTTGGCTCTTGGCTTCCACCATGTTCCTATGCATTGTTATGACTCTGAGTTAGCCATCAACACTGAAGTGTAACAGTTTGAGAGATCTGCCATCTTTGGTATCCTGAACCTGACTTCCATCCCTGGCTTTTGGGATTAGATACATAACTGTACTGGTGCTATTTATATTCTTTGGCTTAGACATTAAAATTCTCCATTAGTCTGTCCTTTTATAGTGGGTCACTATCTCCAAAGACCCTACTGGTTGCTTCCTTGTGTTGGGTAGATAGTATTGCTATTTCCTGTTCCTCCCTACCCTGCTCATTTATTCATAAGAAGTATCACATCAGTCATCCAAAGAACAAGACCCCAGCTATAATGATTCACTTTTAATTGTCATCAAGAAATTTCATTCCATGACTTACATCCCTTTCAAAGTGTAAATTTTTCTCTTTTTATTGAAAAGGTGATGATCAGATGGGTTACAGTTACTTAAGTAAGATAATGAGTACATTTATTTTTAATCATTGTTACCTTATCCCTCATTATCTCCCACTTACCCCCCCATTCCCCTCTCCAACAAGGTATAAATGTTTCTAAACTGAAATTTCCATCTTCTCCCTCTTAACTTGACCTCCCCATACACATTATAGTCTATCTTATTTAATGTAACTCATTCACTTATTCACGACAGAATTTCTGAGTCACCTGCAATTTCTATAAAAGTAGAAGCTTCTAGAGTCTTCCATCTGATTCACCTTGTTGCCAACTTAAATAAAAGGCAGTTGTCTTTTACCCTAAGCTTCCTTTCTTGTCTCCATTTCCCATCTATTCACAGCAATTACTGAAATAATCTCCCTAAAATATAAATCGGAGTATACTATTCTCCTAAAGTTCTTCCTTGGCTGTATCTTACTGCTATGATAAAGTTCTGAATTTTACTTTTGATTGCCTATCTAGCCCCAGCTCTTCCAAAAAATTCATTCTCTTTTTCTTTTTTTCATGCTATTTAATCTATCGTTTATGTAAGAACCATCATTGTTTCTTCTTCACTACATAATTCTTGTTATCTTTCTTAGCTAGCTCAGCCTTCTTTGTCTTCCTCGGAGCTAGGTTTCATCTTTTACCTAAATTTTAATTATATTTAGTTTATAATATGAGGTAGTTAACCATTAAAATCAGTCACTAGAGCTCAGTGACTATTACCAAGTAAATACTATCATGTTTAGTTGATTTGTTGAGATTTACAAAATGTTTACAAAAGCAATGAATACCTGTCCAAGATTATTAAACCAATTTGCTTTACTGTCTCCTGTGTATGGGGAGTATGGAAAAGTGCATTGTATTTCTGAAATCAGTTAATGAGACATTTTACTAGATAGTGCTTATAATTTGTTGCTACTCCAAGAAGTCTAAGGTCTCCCTTATATAAGTTCTATTCCTATACATTCAACTAGACTTCAGTGAAACAAGGTAAATAGGCCTTTAAAATGATCATTTCAGAATTGTAAAAAGTTCATTTTAGGATATAACATATGAATAATATTTGATCCAACTTGAACCATACTCTGAACACAAAAAAGAGTGTCAACCAAGGCAATGCATAGATGCAAAGAAGCAAAGTTAAATGACTAAAACAAAGGGAAATCATTTGAAGTGTACTTTTCTTAAACTATCTTATGTTCCACTGATTTGTGTGTGTGCGTGTGCATGTGTATATGCCAGCAGTGAGACTTGAACTCAGGGCCCTGTGTTCTGCTTGACTTTTCCATTAATGGCTGACAATCTCCTACTTGAGCCATACCTCCTCTTGCTTTGACTACATGATTTGTCTAGTTCATAGTATAGTATAATCTTAATCTGAAAATCATCTACATAGATGGCAATTATGCAATTTTTTTAAATTACTTAACACACATTTGTTGAATTTATAGAAGAGGTTCCTGAAAACTAACACCAAGGAATCCAGAGAAATAATGTGTCCACTCACAGTATACTGAGGCATTCTTCACTTTTTATGGCCCTATATGGACAACTATTAATTTCTGTTTTAATTAAATGACAGTGGTCTTGTAATAACCTGACTCAAAATTCATATCATGTTATATGTGAGTAGTTGTGTAAAATAACAATTATGATCACTAGCTACTCAGTTCATAAATTACAGATGATCATCTCACTTCTTCCAATGTCTGTTGGCATCTGTTACTCAGTGATGCAGACATCAAAGCTTGCAGGTGTTTTAACCTCCATGTTTCTCAAGGATAACCCACTTGACATTGTAAAAAACTAGGCCATCAAAACAGAATTGCTGACAAATGATGAAACCTCAGATTTGAAAAAAGATACTGTAGGTAATAAATTTGATTTGATCACAAATAGAGTTATAATAGAAATAAATAGCTGGCTGGAAACACATGATGCTGCCACCACATAAGAGATTCTAAAGCGGCAGCTGTAGGAACTTCTTTTTTATTATTTTTTAAATTATCTTTAAGTAGTTGTACAAAGAAGTTCCCATTCTACAAAACAGTATATGAGGACAAAGTGTCTGACAAATTGTTACCCATCTCTCTTAACCCATCCCCTTCTCTCTCTTTTTGTCTTTAATTGAGATTAGGTGATTACATAAATTTCACATATTTCACATATTGTGGAATAGTGATACCTAGAGTCACAAACACATTTTCATTTTCACAAGGCAAATTGTCATTATCATGGTCTATAAAGTTTGTGAATTCTATGAGCTTTGATATTACAAGTTATTTTTTCCACATCAGGTGATGTTTACATTTCTTTCCTTTTGCTTAGTGTGGGCTATTCCCACTTATGCTGTTCCTCTTCCTGTCTTTCCTCTGTTGTATGCATATATCTACCATATATATGGTCCAGAACATGGAATCATTTAGCAATGATATGACAAAATGGTTGGCTGTCCTTTGTTTCTTGAGTCCTGTTTGCCATATCTTCCTGTATTTTGGCTTTAGCATCCACATATCAGGGAGACCATGTGCTATTTGTCTGTTTGTTCTCGGCTTACTTTGCTCAAGATAATCTGCTCTAGTTCCATCCATTTCCCTGCAAATGCCATTATTTTGTCCTTTCTAATGGCTGCATAATATTCCATTGTATATAGGTACAACAATTTTTGGATCCACTCATCAATAGTGGGGCTTCTGGGTGGTTTCCAAATATTGGCTCTTGTGAACAGTGCTGCAATAAATATGGAGGTGCATGTGTCTTGGTATACTGGTTCCTGTTGCTCAGGGTAGATGCCTAGGAGTGGTATGGCTGGGTCATAGGGGAGGTCTATATTTAGCTTTCTTAGGTATCTCCAGACTGCTTTCCAAAATGGTTGTATTAGTATACATTCCCACCAGCAATGCAGTAGGGTTCCTCTTTCTCCACATCCCCTCCAGCATTTGTCGTTGGCTGACTTTAGGATGTGAGCCATTCTGACTGGAGTAAGGTGGTATCTCAGTGTTGTTTTCATTTGCATTTCCTTTACAGACAGGGATGATGAACATTTCCTTATGTGTTTCTTTGTCATTTTTATCTCTTCTTCTGAGAAGGCTCTCTTTAGTTCCCTTGCCCATTTCATGATTTGTTTGTTAGATTTTTGAGGGGTTAGTTTCTAGAGTTCCCTGTATATAACGGATATTAGACTCTTGTCTGATATTTTGCTGGTAAATATTTTTTCCCAATTATTAGTTGGTTGTCTTTCTAGTTTGGTTGCTATTTCTTTGTCTGTGCAGAAACTTTTTATTTTAAGGTAGTCCCATTTGTCAAGTCTCTCTCCAATTTGTTGTGATCCTAGGACTCTGTTCAGGAAGTTCCTGTCTGTGCCTTTAAGTTCAAGTGTCTTTCCTACTCTGTCCCGCAGTAGTTTCAGAATATCAGGTTTGATATTAAGGTCTTTAATTTTGAGTTGATGTTAGTTCATGGTGATAGGCTAGGGCCCACTTTCATTTTTCTGCATGTGGTCACCCAGTTTTCCCAGCACCAATAGTTGAAGAGGTTATGATTCTTCCACTATGTCTTTGGCTCCCTTGTCAAATATCAACTGACTGTACATATGTGGATTTATTTCTGGGTCCTCTAGTCTGTTCCATTGGTCTTTGGATCTATTTTTGTACCAGTACCAAGCTGTCTTTGTTATTATGGCTCTATAGTAGAGCTTGAAATCCAGTATTGTGATCCCTCCTGTGTTGTTTCTTTTGCCTAGAATTCTAGGTCTTTTGTTCTTCCATATGAACTTTTGGACTGTTTTCTCTATTTCAGTAAAGCATGTCATTGGGATTTTAATGGGAATTGCATTGAATGTGTATGTCAATTTTGGCACTATAGCCATTTTCACTATGTTAATTCTGCCTATCCAGGAACATGGGAGATCTTTCATTTCCTGGTATCCTCTATGATTCTTTTTTTTTAGGCTTTTATAGTTTTCATGAAATAGATCCTTTACATCTTTGGCAAAGTTAATTCCTAGATACTTTATTTTTTTGAGGGGTTATTTCCTTGATTTCCCTCTCTGCTTATACATTGTTGGTGTACAGAAAGGCGACTGATTTTTGTGGGTTATTTTTTTTTCGGGTCCAGTTGTGGGGCCTGAGCCTGGGCACTGTCCCTCAGCTCTTCAGCTCAAGGCTAGCACTCTACCACTTGAGCCACAGCACCACTTCCGGCTTTTTGCTTATGTGGTGCTGAGGAATCGAACCCAGGGCCTCAGTCATGCAAGGCAAGTGCTCTACCACTGAGCCACCTTCCCAGCCCAATGTGGATTAATTTTGTATCCTGCTACTTTGCCTAAGTGGTTTATAAGTTCTAAGAGTTTGGGGCTGGAGCCTTTGGGATCATTAAGGTATAAAATCATGTCATCTGCAAAAAGAGATCCCTTTAATGTCTTTTTCCTGCCTTATTGCTCTGGCTAAGGATTCCAGAACTATATAGGAGTGGGGGGAGTGGGCATCCTTGCCTTGTTCCAGTTTTTAGGGGAACTGGTTGTAGTTTTTCCCCATTAAGTATGATATTGGGCATTGGTCTATCATATAAGGCTTTTATTGTTTTAAGGAATGTTCCTTCTATTCCAATTTTTTTCCAGAGCTTTTAACCTGAATGAATGTTGTATTTTATCAAAAGCCTTTTCTGCATCAATGGAGATAATCATGTGGTTCTTGACCTTGTATCTGTTGATGTGATGGATTACATTTATTGACTTACTTATGTTAAACCATCCCTGCATCTCTGGGATGAAGCCTACTTGGTCATAATATATGATTTTTTTGATATGTTTCTGGATTCTGTTGGCTAGAATTTTATTGAGGAGCTTTAAATCTGTGTTCATCAAAGAGATTGGTCTGTAGTTCTCTTTTTTTGTTGGGTCTTTGCTTGGTTTGGGGATGAGTGTGTTATTGGCTTCATAGAATGAGTTTGGGATTACTCCGTCTGCTTCTATTTCTCTGAAGAGCTTGAGGAATATGGGTATTAGTTCCTCTTCAAAGGAATTCCGTAGTGAATCTATCTGGTCTGGGCTTTTCTTTGTTGGAAGGTTTCTGATTGCTTTCTCTATCACATTGTAGGTTATTGGTGCATTTAACTGATTTATTTCTTCTTGGTTCAGTTTTGGCAATTTGTATTTCTCAAGGAATTCATCCATTTCTGCTAGGTTTTCCTTCCTTTGTGAGTCGAGTCTGGAAACATTTCTTTATAATTGTTTGGATGTTTGTTGTAATTTTTCCTGTGGCATCTTTGATCTTATTGATTTGTATCTCCTCTCTTCCTTTTTTAGTAAATCTTGCCAGTGGTCCATCAATTTTATTGTTTTTTTATTTTAAAAAACAGCTTTTTGTTTTATTAATTTTATTTATAGTTTTCTTAGTCTCCATTTCATTAATTTTAGCTCTTATTTTGGTTATCTTGCTCTGTCTAGCAACTTTAGGTTCAACTTTTTCTCTAGTAGTTTTCGTTGCATCATGAGATTGTTTATTTGGTCTGTCTCTGTTTTCTTGATGTGCACACTGAGAGCAATAAACTTGCCCCTCAGGAATGCTTTTGCTGTGTCCCATAGGTTTCTTTGTGGTGTGTCTTCATTTTCATTGAATATTGTAGGAACTTTTTAATTTCTTCTTTAATTTCTTCTGTGACCCATGTGCTGCTCAGCAGCATGCTGTTTAATTTCCATGTGTTTTTTTCAACTCTATGCCTTATTATTGAGAACTAGTTTGCTTCCACTATGGTCAGATAAAATACAGGGAATTATGTTGATCTTCTTGTATTTGCTTGAATTGTTTGTATGACCTTCTTTAGCTCTTCTCATTAATTTTAATTTGAAGGCTATTTTATCTGATATTAAGATTGCAACTCCTGCCTGTTTATGGGGCCATTTCCTTGGTAGATTTTATTCCAGCCTTTCACTTTCAAAATATGTTTGTTTTAATGGTCAAGGTATGACTCTTGAAGGCAGTAGGTAGAAGGATCTTGCTTTTTAATCCAACTAGACAGTCTATGTCACTAAATTGGAGAGTTAAGCCCATTAATATTGAGAGTTAGGGTGTTGGGAAGGTGGGTCAGTGGTACAGTGCTTGCCTGTTATGCGTCAGGCCCTGGGTTCGATTCCTCAGCACCACATAAGCAGAAAAAGCCCCAAGTGGTACTATGGCTCAAGTGGTTTAGCACTAGCCTTGAGCTGAAGAGCTGAAGGACAGTGCCCAGACCCAGAGTTCAGGCCCCATGACCAACAAAAAAAAATATTGAGTGTTAGGACTGAGACATGTTTGGTATTTCTTGCCATGTTATCTACCTTCTTAGGGGCTGTGACATCTGAGTTCTTCCTATGGTTCTTGATTCTCAGTTTGGGTGGGGTTTCTTGGCCTTTATTGTGCTCTTGTTGGTTTTCTATGTGTAGGATATCTTTAAGCATCTTTTGTAGGGCTGGTTTGGTAGAGATATATTGTTTCAGGTTTTTTTTTTTTTGCTATGGAAGGTTTTTATTTGGCCTTCCATTATGAAGGAGAGTTTAGCTGGGTAAAGTATTCTTGGTTGATAATTGTTTGTCTTTAGGGAGTGACATACATCATTCCAGGCTCTTCTTGCCTTAATTGTCTCTGCTGAGAAATCTGAGGTGATTCTAATTGGTTTTCCTTTATAGGTGATTGATCTTTTCTCCTTGACAGCTTTAAGGATCCTTTCCTTGGTCTGAATTGATCCTGTGCAGAGTATAATGTTACGATGAGATGTCCTATTCTGGTCTGGTCTATTTGGGGTACTAAAAGCTTCTTGTATTTGAATAGGTCTATCTTTTTGCATGGTTGGGAAGTTCTCTGCTAGGATCCGGTTGAATAAATTTCCTAGACCATTAACTTCTGTTTCTAGGTGCTCCTCTACACCCATTATCCTCAGATTAGGCCTTCTGATGGTGTCTTCCAAATGTTGAATAGATCTATCATGTTTCTTGGATTTGTCTTGGGTAGTTGTATGTTCTTTATAATATCTAGGCTCTCTTCAATTCCAGAGATTCGATCTTCTGTCAAGACTTTCTACTTTGTTTTTTTTTTTTTATTATTTCCTTTCCTTCTAATTGGTCGGCTTTGATGGCTTCAAATTCTTTGTTGGAGCTTTGTTTTAGATCTTTTATGAACTTCTTTACTTCCTTAATTTGGTATTCAATATTTAGTCTCAAATCCCTTAGTTGATTGGTTATGGTTTCCTTGGACTCTCTTTCCTTCTGACGGGCTCCATTCAGCATTCCCTTTGTGGTCTCCCTGGATTTCTTCAGCTGTCTGTTTATGGATTCCATAAATGCCTCTATTGATCTTTATGTATTCTCATCCTGAATTTTTGTATTACTATTTGATTCGCTTCCTCATGCTCATGCAATTCCTGTATTTCTCTTTGACTGTTCTCAGCCTGCTCATGCAATTCCTGTATTAATCTTTCAGTAGCTCATGAGAATCTTGTATTAATTTTTGGTTAGCCTCATCATGCTCGCAAAGTTCCTGTATCAATCTTTGGTTAGCCTTGTCTTGCTCCCTGTCATGCCAGGCTTTCTATTTTTTTCATTCACCATGTTTACCAGTAGTTTTTGTAGAACTTTTGGGAACTCTCCTCTGGATTATTCATCAACTGTTCTGTCACGTGATTATCATAAAAATTATAAAAGAAAAAATAGAAAAAACATTTTAATTAAAAAATTAGGTAGAAAAATGAGTTATTTAATTTTTTTTTGGGGGGGGAATCTTGTATCTCCTCTGTGTCCATAAGCAGTCTTGTGGTGTAGTCTCTGGTTTGCTTGTGGTGTTTGGTTTTCCTGTGGCTTGATTGGTTTCTTAAGTCAGTTTGTTTGAGCAGGCAGATAAATGCTCTGCCTTACCCAAAACTTTGTGATCCTCCTCCTAGGCTAGTTCAGTGGGAGGGAGATCTTCTTTGAGTACCACAAAAGAGGGAGATGGCTGTTTGCTCTAGCTTGGAGTTGCTGTGATGAGGCTAGGTTCTGGGTAGGGTTGAGGTGTATCAGCAATGAGAAACTTTTCCCTGAAGGGCTAGCTCCTGAGATACTCACAGAGCCCAGCATGAGCCATTCTTAGGGTTTATGTTTACTGAATTTCAATTGTCTTTTATCCCTCCTGCTGTCTAGGCTGCAGTGGTGAGGGGCAGCCTCTGGCTCTGTACCCAGTGAAGAAAGTTACTTCTCTGGGGGGGTGGAGCTCCTCTGCCTGGGAAGGGTCACTTTCCCCTGTGTGGAGTTGAGCCTGGCAGGTCAGGTCAGATTCCTGTGACCTGGTGAATGGCTCCTATTGTTTTCTTCCAAGAGTTGGAGCTAGCTGCTAGGCTTGGCCTTGGTCAATATCAAAGATGGAGTTCTTCTTCAGTGGTGGGGGAGTGGCTACCTTCCCACTGCTGCTATGTGAGAAGGAGTAAAGATGTTTTGGGATTACTCACAGTAGCCTCTTGGTTTCTGGGCAATCCCTGGTCTGCGATCAGCAGGATGAAGATTTCTGCTCCTTGTCAGTTCTTGCTGGCAGTGAGTAGAATCCACTTGCACACTGCATTTGGCACCTCTGTGATATGGTGGCTGTGGCAGCAGCAGCTGCCATTGCTGCCATTGCCTCCGTTGCTGCCACCGCCACAGTGAACACACACAAGTGCTCAGATCTGTCTCCTTGACCAAGCAGCCTGGATTTTTCCTTTCTGTCCAAACTCTCTGTACTGTGATGGCACACTTGGTTTGATTCTCTAGCCTAGGACTGTTCACTATAACACTAAATCTGCTTTCTATGGGAGAGCTTGTTTAGCCTCCAGCCTCTCCTCTGCCATTTTCCTCTGGCCTCCAAGAATTCTTAAATCCAGAAAAAAATACCTAAGTCTAAATCAAAGGTCAAATAACGTAAAAATAAATGAACATATTATTTAAGCAGCCACTTCACTAAGGGAAGTACGTGGATGGCAAATAAATACATGAAAAGAAGCTGGACATTAATCATTAAGAAAATGTAAATTAAAAGCTTAGTGAGATAACATTTCCTACTCAATTAATAGTTTTCCTGCCATGTAACTTAGCAGTTTCACACTTAATATTATGAAAGCATATTCAGAGGAATAAGACTTATATGCAAATATTTATGGTAGCTTTATTTACATTAGTCCCAAACAGAAAACAATCCAAATATCCATCAACAGGAAAGAAGATTAAACAAACTATAGTATGTCCTCAATGGAATATATCTCAGCAATGAAAAGAAAAACCCTGGTAGTACATTCTATAGCATGGGTGAATCAAAAAATAGTTCTACACAATGGAAGAAGCCAGTCAAAAGAGTATAAACTGGGATGGGAAGGTGGCTCAGTGGTAGAGTCCTTGCCTGACATGCATGAGGCCCTGGGTTTGATTCCTCAGCACCACATAAGCAGAAAAAGCCACAAGTGGTGCTATGGCTCAAGCAGTTGAGCGCTAGCCTTGAGCTGAAGAGCTGAGGGACAGTGCCCAGGCCCAGAGTTCAGGCCCCACGACCGAGCTTGAGTATGATGGTGCACACATATGATCCCAGGATTTGGGAGGTGGAAGCAGAAAGATCTCAAATTCAAGCCTACCTCATCTATACAATGCAACATTGTCTAAAAAACAAACTATATATGGTATGTTATGGACAAAATTATGTTCTTCCAAAATTGACATATTGAAGTCCTATCCCCCAGACCATCAGATTGTGATTGTATTTGGTAATAGGAACTCTGATGTGATAATTAAGGAAAAATGAAACCATTAGGTTCTTCCCTAACCCAGTGCTTCTGTCTGGTGTCCCTATAAGAAGAAAAAATCAGAACATACAAGAGATATTAAGAATCTGGAAACACAAAAGGAAAAAATAATGTGAGCACATAGGAAAAAGGTGGGAATCCACAAGCAAAGGAAGAGAAGCTTCTAGACACACTGTTGTCATCTTGATCTTTTACTTCCTAAGAACTCTGAAAATAAATGTACATTGTTTATGCTATTCAGTCAATGGTATTTTTTATGGAAACCCCTAGCAAATTAATAACATTAAATGCTTTAATCTATGTAAAATTCTAGAAAAAGCAAACTAATCTATTGACATAAAGTATATCAGTGATTGTCTTCAGGAAGAATTGGAGCAAGAAGGCTATATTGAAAATGTGCATGAGAACTTTTTTCAGTACCTTTACTGCTGTGATGATGTTATTGGTATACATGTATGAATGATACTTCAACAAACTTATGAAGGTAGTTTGTGAGTGATGTGACGATATATAACATTTTACCATTATAGATAGCTGTGAAAACAGTACATTGTTTCTGAGACAATGTCTTGCTATGTAGCTCAGGCTCATGATCCTCTTGACTTAGCCTCCTAAGTATTAGGATTACAGGAGAGTACTACAATGTCCTCGAAGACAGTCAACAAACATCTATACTTTAATGTGGTCACTGTATGTTTTTTTATTACTATGTTTCTATTATTAGCACTGATAGTAATAATAGCAATACTGTTCTCTTTCATTTTCTTTCTGTCTTATGATATCTGTGTTATGATTCATTAGTGGCTTGGTTAGAGACAGGTTTAAGCAGTTGCTGTCTTCAACTTTGCCTATCTGTAACTTTAATCTTCTTTTGTATCATAACAAATGAATGATGATTGATTTGAATTCTTAGATTTCATCCCTTTTTTCTTAGTTTTCTGAGTGTTAGTTCACTGTTCTGTAGCATTGTGGGTATTAGATGAAAACTACAATGGTCATATAACTCTTTTTCTTCATACATATTTTCTATTATCTTGAAATCTTTAAATTTTTCCCTGAATTAGGGAATATGGCCAGGTAGATTTTGTTTCCATTAATCTTAACTAAACTTACATTACCTTTTAAGTAGCTCTTCCTGAAACTGTAAGAAGCTTTTCTTGGTTGTTGACTTTTTTTCTCAATATATTCTCTTTTTCTGGCACTCCAATGATCCAAAGACAAATCCAAGGATTTGTCTTGTGGTTCTCTTAGGAAAATGGAGGAGAATGGAAAAGGAATAGGCTGGACTCGATCATCAACAGGCAAAGACTGTTTATTGAGGAACAGCAAGGGGCACAGACCTTCCTGTGGGTTTGGAAGTTGTGCTGAAGAGTTGGGACAGGAGCTGGGTTTTTATATAAGGTCTGAGCAAGGAGGCAGAGGTTAATGAAAAAGCCACTACGTCAAGGGAGGTGGGGCCTTTTCAGTTGGACCCGCAATGGGATGTTTATACCTGGGCTTAGGTGGATTGCCCTGTCTGCACTTCAAATAAGTTCACACATACCTGGGATTTTACCTGGCATCCGTATGGGCCTGGGATAATAGGATGGGGGTCAGTCCTTCAGGTTCTATCTTATAAGTTTTATATTTTTTCCTCTTGATTTTTTTTGCTTCATCTTCCCTGTAGTTTTATACTTATTTTCTACATCTCATTTTAGTTTTACTTTTTTTCTTTCCCTTAGTCTTAAAGGGAGGTAATGTAAGTTTCAAGACAGGGTTTCATTTTCCACAATATCAACTAACATTTTTAGCACTGTGATGATTAATCTTATGTGTCAATTTGGCCATTCCATGGTACAAATATTTAGTCTAATACTAATGTGCATGTTGCTATGAAGATAATTTTTAGATGCAATTAGCATTTAAATCAGTAGATTTTGAGTAAAACAGAAACAAAGTAGCCTCTATGATATGGGTGGACTTTTTCCAACTAGCTGGACATGTTCAGAATAAAAGTTTCAAGTCTTCCAACTAAAAAAGAATTCTGCTTCCAGACAGCCTTTTGACTTAAGACTAAGTCTTAAGTCTCTAGGTCTCTAGCTTGCTGGCTTGCCCTGTAGATTTCAGACTATCTGGCTTCAGTAATTATACACTCCAGTTTCTTTAACTCAGTCTCTTTCATTATGTATATATGCAATCTATTGATTCAGTTTCCCTGGAGAACCCTTTATAAAAACAGATTTTGGGGGCTGGGAAGGTGGCTCAGTGGTAGAGCGTTTGCCTTGCATGCCTGAGGCCCTGGGTTCGATTCCCAGCACCACATAAGCAACAAGAAAAAAGCCAGAAGTGGCGCTGTGGCTCAAGTGGTAGAGTGCTAGCCTTGAGCTGAAGAGCTGAGAGACAGCGCCAAGGCCCAAAGTTCAGGCCCCACGACTGGACCCAAAAAAAAAAACAAAACAGATTTTGGTGCTGAGAATGGTTCTAGAGGAACAGAATGTTACAATTAGTTTCTGGTCTGATAAGCTTTTAAGGTATTATGGACTTTCTTGTAAATAAACACAGATGATCTATGGTATGATGTGGTAATGCAGAAAGATATGAAAAATATGGTCATTGGGTAATTAGCAGTGGTTAATCTTGATTGCTAGCTTGATGGGATTGAGAAGCACCTAAGAAATTACTAAAAACACTGCAGTATGTGTCTGTGAGAGTGATTCTAGACAGGATTAATGAAGAGGGTAAGACCCCCACCCTCTCTGAATATGGGTGTCACTATAGTATAGTCTAGGGCCTGGATAGAACAGAGGGAAAAAGGAGAAAGCCATATAAGGCCAGCATGCTTTCTGTTTCCTGGCCACCCTGAGGTGTGCTGCCCTGCTTCAATATGCTCTCTTGCCATGAAAGAACAGGAGAAAACTCTGAAACCAATAAGCTAAAGTAAATGTTACCTTCACTAAGTTGTTCTATCAGGTGTTTGGTCAGAACTATGGGAAAGTAATTAGCCCAGAAAAGTGGGGTTGTTGCTGTGACTCTTCTAAGACAATGTGGTTCAAAAGGCTTTGGAACTCCACTGCTGCAGAAATTCTGAAAAGTTTGAAGATACAGGGTAAAGAATCCTTAGGATGCTGTGAGCAGGCAGAAGATGAGAATGCTGTTAGAAATGCAACACAAAAGACTGCACATGAGTTTTCAGATGGGAACAAGAACAGCACTGACAGTTGTACTTGAGACCAATCTTCCAAAGAACTTGTCTACATTTGTTTCTGCCCTAGACTTTATGGGAGATTGAATTTAAAGGTGACAGAACAATTAATTGGACTGAGGAAATTCCAAAGCAGCCCAGCCTTTGTGACATGATTAGTGCTGTTAGCCAGACTTCCAGTAATACTTGCAGTTGCAAAAGCATGGCAGAAGGACTTGAAAGCCTTGTATTTTGATCAGAAAAGCCTATGTGAAATTGGTGCATAGACATGTATGGTTTCCGAAGACATTAGTATCATTAAGAATAAGCCAAGTTCTTTGCATCAGAAAATTAGAAAAGGTGCCTTGGTAACATCTTTAGGGTTGGTTCTTCACACACTCAAGGGTGTGAAAGAGTGAACTTATTTTAAAGACTTTCTCCTGAGAAGATGCCTCAGGGGCACCCTGCTCACACAAGGCCACCCAACAAAGATCTTCTTTGGGCTATTCCTCAAGATAGTCAAAATCTGCTACCAGTGTGGTCAAGGACACCAAAACTGAGCTTTTTTCAGATTATGCTGGTGGTTCAGGCATCCATGATAGAAGTATGAGGTTGTGGAAGCTTCCACCCAGGTTTCAAAGAAAGCCCAGGAAGACAATATGTGAAAGGTTAGAAACTCTAAGAGACTAATTCATGATACTGAGTGAAACTGAAGATGCAGTGGAGATCCCAGGATATCAGAGATAACTAGAGCAAGGAACATGAAAAGCTGCAGGCAGCGAGCAAAGCCAGTTTAAGAGAGAAGTGATATGGGCTGCAAATAGCAAGGCCATAGAAGCAGGGCCACCTTTATAAAGTCAGCCTGTGTCCAGGATACCAGAAATGGAATTATAAGGTTCAATGTGTGGACTTCCTTTTTCCTTTTGTCTCATCTCTCTTATTTTGCCCTTATTCCTTCCTTTAAGAATGTGAATGTTTATTTTGTGCCATTGTATATTGGAAACTTCTAAGTTGTTTTTCATTCTTCAGAGGCTCACAGCTAAGAATTGGCCTTGAGTTCCAGAAAAGACTTTGAATTTGGACTTTTGAACAATATTGGATCTGTTTATGAAGATTCTTAGAGATATATTGAATGCATTTTGTATTGTGAGGTACTCATGAGCTTTCTGGGGGCCAGTGATGAAGTGTTATCACTTAAGCAGGAATGTTTGGATATTAAGTTGACAAGGGGATGGTTAGGTTAGTCTTGATTGTCAACTTGATTGGATTAGTTGATTAGCAAAGCATCCCTTAGGGTGTGTCAATGAATGGAATAAAAAGAGGGAAAAAAAGAAAGCTGGTTCGTGCAGGCATTCCCGTTCTCTGCTTCCTAGCTGTCATGAGATAAACTGCTCTGCTCCACTCATCTTACCATGATAGACTTGAACCTTGAGCCAAATAAATGTTCCCTCATTTAAGTTGTACTCCGATGTTTTGGTCGCATCTATGGAAAGCTAACTAGTACATTACTTCTACTCAAATACTTAAGGAAGCAAGGATCTCTGTGATTATTATTTGGTATCTCAGGACATTTTTTTCTGTCCTATTTGACCAAACTCCTCATTCTACTGGTCAAAACAGAGAAAGGAAAGGACAATTTCAGGACTCAATTTCCCTGCTCAAGAACCACATAAATAACCTGAAAGTTTCTCTTTGGGTTGTTAAAGAAAGCCTCATATTCTGTAACCACAAACGAGGTTGCTGAAAGCCAAACCCACTGTGTCATCCTGCAAATTATCGACTTACAACGCAGATTGAATTTCCAGGCTTGCCCTCTCTCTGTCATTAAAGTGAGGGCATTGATTTAGCAGGAATGGGACCCATAAAATTGTATTAGGACATGAAAATAGGTTGGTAAAGCTGTGAACCTTGAATTTTTAAAATTTGAAGAGTGTTCCTAGCAACTAGAAGCAGCCACTTCACTGCCGTCTGAGATTGAGCCTTATTTTGCCTGAGGAAATTTTTATTACTTTCCTAATGTTTGTTGCCTTGCAAGGTAATGCTGATTGTTCTGTACTTAGAACCACCTACTTGGTTGCTTATAAATCTATAACTAACTCAAGTCACTGGAGGCCTTAAAGGTAAAGTACAAAATGTGACTCAGAAGGAGGTTTGCTACAGTAGACTTCATTTCATTGAATGTTAAATGTGAGATTTGGCTCAAACAGGCCCTATACACACAAATAAATTACACAAAGAAGCATTCCAAATGCCTATGGTCTCCACTCCAGCTATCCTGCCTTCTCCCTCCCATCCTGAACTTACAGCCTCAAGGGGAGTTCCCTGTGATCAATCGACAGAAGACAGTTCCATAAAATATATGTTCACCTACTGAAGTGGTCAACTTTAGTACCACAGCTTCTTTGCTCAGACATCCTTAAAGGATAGTGGTGAAAGGAAATATTTCCAGTGAGAAGACTTTTTGTCAGTGTCCTTGGTTATTTATTTTGCTAATCAAAATTACCAGAAGTACAAGACTATACTTATTCATAGGATGTGGCCAGTGCCACAGCTGGGTCATCACAGACTCGGAAGAACATGACTGGGCATTGAGGATGAGGTCTAGGGGAAAAGTGTGTGGACAGACACCTATGAATAGGCAGATAACACAAAGATAATCATGTCCCATTGGAGTGCTCAACAAAGAGTATTCTTGGCAGAGGAAGACTGTCATGGTGAAGTTAGGATAACCTGTTTTGTGGATAGTATTAGATGATTGTCTCTCCAGCCACTCTGACATTGTGGGTTCAGCAATATGTACTTCCACTTACCAAAGCCAATGTGGCTCTAGCTACTGCTGAGTGCCCAGGCTGCTGGCAGCAGACAGACTCAGACAGGCCACCATTCCTAGGGTGAACTAGTGGCAGACTGAGTGTTTATATCCCGTCATGGAGGGAATAGGGTTTTTTATCTTACCAAAATAGAAAACATCTCTGGACATGGATGTATCTTTCCTGCACATGTTTCTGCCAAATTTGCCATCTATAGATGTACCTACCATTATGATATTCTACACAGCCTTGCTTCTGATCACAGAACTCACTTTGTGGCAAATGGTTTGAAGCACTGGATACATTCTCTTGAAATTCACCTTGTGTTTCCCACCATCATGAGTAGCTAATTTGATACAGTGGTTGAGTAACCTTGTTGAGCTGGATCTGCATTCTCCAGGAGGTTTTGTATACCTGAGATTGGAGTCTAATACTTGATAACTGTCCTGCAGCCAGGATTCAGGGATCAAGTAGTGTGCACAAGAATGGCACCACTCATCATTACTTCCTCTGACTAGCCAAATTTTTGCTTCCTGTCCATCCCTGTGACCTTACACTCCACAGATTTAGAGGTCTTACCCTCTTTAAATAATGTTGCCTGACTCTCAGTGAGAACTTTCTGCAAACATGATTCTTCCTTGAAAGTCAGCAAAGCATGTAATTCTTTGGCTGTGTAATCTATGATTGCTGCATAATATGGTATAAGTAGTTGACACAGGTTTCATATCTGAATTATCATCCAGGCTGCGTCTCCTCCAAGGACTGGAGTTGAGGATGAGGTGCATGCAGGGTGCCCTGCTGCTCAAGCCTGGCGGGCATGTCTGTACCCTGTTCTGTTACTCTTCTTCTGTTCAGGGAGCTTTTCTATCATACTGAGCTATTTTCCCCTGGGCTTTTGTAGTTTGCTTCTGAAATTTGTTTTATATATTTCCTTTATATGCTCTCTATCCTTTAACATTTTAATCATGCTCACTCTTATCACTTTCTCTGAGCTCTAAGAAAATTCTGTAAGGCTGTTTTCTAAATCTGTCTATTCAGTTTCTACTTTAGGGATTCAATTGAGTAATTGAAGTTTTGATCTGAAAAATAGGCTTTTATTATTTTAGGTTGTTCGATCTTCACACATTTAATCTCCCTTTCAAAATTAAAAAATCCTTTATTACTATAAAGTATTACAAACTCACTAGGATGGCAAAATAACCACTCCTAACATTTTGATGAGTTTACATTAGAATTATTACATTATATATTACATTATGTAACACATACACACATGATGAAAGACCCCATATAAGGCTGTTACCTCCTTTAGAGTTTAATAAGGTAACATATTTGTCAGTAAACATAGATACACACTAGTCTTTTTTTGCTTTTTTGAAGAAAAAAAATCTCTTGTTTAATTTCTTGGAGCCCATTTTTATAAATACTATTATCAAAATTATTATTATATGACTAGAGGCATTGCCCCCTTGTGTGCTTTCCCTAAGAGTATCCTCCATTGGTCTCACTATATGTGAATGTCTAGAGTCCTATGTGATTTATCATGTCCCAGTCTATTTTAGATCCAGCTTCTGCATATGAGAGAAAACATGCACAAGTTTTCTGAGCTTACAATAGCTCATTAAATAATAAAATAATGTTCTCTTGAAAAGTGTGGCTGAAATTAGGAAAGCAACTCCATTTGTAATAGCCCCACAAAAAAATAAAATACCTGGGAATTAACCAAAGAAGTGAAGGACCTCTATGATGAAAACTTAAAAAACTTGAAAAAGGAAATCAAAACAGAACTTAGAAAGTGGCAAAAACTCCCACAATCCTGGATTGGAAAGATCAACATCGTGAAAATGGCAATACTTCCCAGGGCTATCTACAAATTCAATACGATACCTATCAAAATTCCTACCTCATTCTTCAAGGAAATAGAAGAGACAATCCAAAAATTCATATGGAACAATAAAAGACTCCGAATAGCAAAAACGATCCTCAACAGAAAGAACAGTGCTGGAGGAATATCAATACCAAATTTCAAACTCTACTATAAAGACATAGTAATCAAAACAGCTTGGTACTGGCACAAGAACAGACCTCAGGACCAATGGAATAGAATTGAACCTACAGACCTATAGCCAACTAAACT
>NW_012267549.1:705014-719000 GCF_000151885.1 Dipodomys ordii | reverse complement strand
GTCGGTATAATTTGTGGAGGGGAAGGGGAAAAAACAAATTGTTTAAATAGGGATACAGGTGGACCCATTGCAACAATGAGATGTACAAGTCCTTATGTCAAAAACGAACTTTACAACTTTGGTGTGGGGGCGGGTGGTCGTGTGGGGAGGATTGGGTGGGGGCGTGGGGGAAGGATGGGAAGGGATGGGAAGGGGAAACAAAGGAGGAGGCTACAATGCTTGATAAAAAATGTACTCATTTTCTTGCCCATGTAATTGTAACCCCTCTGTACAGTATTTTCACAATAAAAAATGTTCTCTTGAAACTCATTTAAAAAATAAATGGAAGTTTTAAAAACATTCTTGTCTCTCATTGAAAGGAAGTCACTTGTTTGAAGTCTCATATTGGCCTTCTTTTTTTTGAAATGTTCGTTATCTTTTTTTTTTTTTTTTTTGGTCATGGGGCTTGAACTCTGGGCCTGAGTGCTGTCCCTCAGCTCTTCAGCTCAAGGTTAGTGCTCTACCACTTGAGTTACCGCACCACTTCCAGTTTTCTGGTGGTTCATTGGAGGTAAGAGTTTCATGGACTTTCCTGCCCGGGCTGGCTTTGAACTGCAATCCTTAGATCTCAGACTCCTGAGTAGCTAGGATTGCAGGTGTGAGCCACTGGTGCCCAGCTGTTGGTTATCTTTCTATAGCTAGCCATTGTTTATCCTGCTCATTTGTAAGAGAAGCATTCTGTACATTGTGTTGGAAGTTAACAAGGGCTATACCAGAATCCATGCTAAGTCCCTGTTCAGTGATTGCTGTTCATGGCATATTTACTACCTAAGTGTTATGTGTCATCATGAGGAGTAGAAGGTGGTGGCTGGTGAGGGCACTGCATGGCAGGGAATGGTCCCTGGGTACACTTCTGCTCTATGTTGGAGCAATGGCAATACTACAAGTTCAGATGTCTAGGTCAAATAAAGAAGCTCCTGGAAGCCAGATGCAGATGGCTCATGCCTGTAATCTTAGCTACTCAGGAGACTGAGATCTGAGGATCATGGTTCAAAGCCAGCCCAAGAAGAAAAGTCTGTGAGACTTTTATCTCCAATTGACTGCCAAAATAAGCTGGAAAAAGAGCTGTGGTTCAAGAGGTAGAGGACAAGCCTTGAGCACAAAAACTTAGAGACAACACAAAAGCATTGAGTTCAAATCCCAGGACCAGCATACAGAAAGAAGGAAAGGAAAGAAGGAAGGAAGGGAGGGAGGAAGGGAGGGAGGGAGGGAAGGAGGGAGGAAGGGAGAAAGAAAGAAAGGGAGGGAGGGAGGGAGGCAAAAGAAAGATAGAAAGACAGAAAGAAAGAAAAAAAGAAAAGGAATGAAAAAAAGAAAAGAAAGGAAGAAAGCTCCTACTTCAGTGGAGCAGTTAGGTTTTCCTTTTCATTCATGCTCTATCCATGTTATGTGAGTTCAGTGTTAATTAGAACAAATGCACATGAAAGCATCCTTTTACCATAACACCTTTGTTTTGACTGGCATGCCAGAGCCAGGTGAAAGCTGAGGAGGGGCATAAAAGTCAACTGCCTTGTGTGCAGGGCACTAGTGGAATTACATTTATCATAGGATCTATCTCTAAACAGTTCTGTTTTTTTTTTTACCTTCACCCCTCCTGCTCTAGGCATTTAGGTTTCCCAGAGCTGTGGGAGAATGTTATTCACTTACTGCTTCATGGCAGCTTCTTTTCTGCATTCAGTTGCAAACTGATAGATACTTTACTTGCTCTAATCCTACCTATACCATAGTTAACAGGACCCCCAAAGTATTGGGATGTTGGTGGCATTCTTCTTTGTTTTCTAAGGATGAAACTCCCCTAATTCTGTATTTTGTTTGCTTTTTTGTGTGTGGGTCATGGGGCTTGAATTCAGGGCAAAGACATAGTCTTTGAACTTTTTTGCTCAAGGGCAGTGCTCTACCACTGGAGCCACAACTCCATTTCTGGCATTTTTGGTGGTTAATTGGAGATAAGAGTTTCATGGACTTTCCTTCATGAGCTGGCTTTGAACTGGGATCCTTAGGTCTCAGCCTCCTGAATAGCTAGGATTATAGGTGTGAGCCACCATGGCTGATTGTGTGTTTCTTATGTTATGCCAATAGGTTTTATAAGGGAAAAATTACACTCATAGACTCAGATTTTTTTAAAAGAACCTCTTATACATGTATCTACCTGTGTGGAATGCTTTTGTGATGTGTGGGTATATTTCTTCTCCTGCGTTCTCTTTATCCACCAATGTATCTGTTTCTGTAATAGATGATTCCACACGTGTTGCTCTTGGAAAAAACAAAGACTACATCAATGCTAGTTACATTCGAATAGTCAATTTTGAAGAAGAGTATTTTTATATTGCTACCCAAGGACCACTGCCAAACACCATAGATGACTTTTGGCTAATGGTTTTGGAAAATAATTGTAATGTTATTGCCATGATAACCAGAGAGATAGAAGGTGGAAATGTCAAATGTCACCATTATTGGCCATACTCTCTGAAGGAACCTTTGGAGTTGAAACATGTCCGGATCTTCCTGGAGAACCACCAGATACTTAAATATTTCATCATTCGAATGTTGCAGATTGTGAAGAAGTCCGTAAGTTCAAAAAAGAAAAAGTCAGTACTAAACATATGTTTTATTTCACAAGCAGATGTGTTAAGACTAGAAGTTAAGATAGAACATAGACTGAAGAAGACTCTTTTCTTAAGTAATATTTTTACTTCTCTCTGGAAGCAGAAACTAAGCTACCACTATTTCTACTATCTCAAACTTTGGAGAGAAAAGATCATTGAAAAGGAGAGGTGGAGTGGGGAGAGTGAATATTCGAAGTTGTCTGGTTCTAGCTCCTCTACCAAGTGTGGCCGATAAATAGGTCCTTCAGGTGTGCTAATCACTTATATAAGGAGGATGAATGATGAACTGAAAACAAAAAAGTGAGCAGCACTGAGTTTTGTGAATGCTTCTTTCTTGGGGATGAAACACTAACAAGTTAGTGGGGAAGGAAGCTAATAAAGCCAGTTGTAGATGGTGTGTGTGTTTAGGGGATACAGGAGGCACAGAGGAATGAGAGGCTTGCAGTGGTTTGTCTACAAATGCTGTGGCTGACCTGTTGAGCCTTGGCAAGGGGGTCTAGAAGAGGAGTATTTGGGCTGAGGCCCACAGGGGGTTACCAGGTGGAAAGCCTGCAATAGGATTCTGTATTTATGGCACAAGATCAAGAACTGGTGAGGCCAGCCTTCATTGAGAGGTCATTAGTGATCAGACAGATATATTCCCCCTGAAATATGATTCAATGACAACAACCCTCAGCTTGCTGCCTTTCAAGTATTGTGGCTATTATTCAATGTCATGTACCAACCTTGAGAGCTCCCTAATCCTAATCTGAACAGTAATGAAAACACCTGCTTTACAGGGCTGATGATTGAGATTAAATGAGATAATTTATATAAAGCCTCTTCTAACATAAAACCTGATATATATATATATATATATATACACACATAATGTATGTATTCATTTGTGTATATCATATATAGTATATATAAATAGTGTTGTATATATATTTTTGAACTGCTTGATTCATGTCACCTGTTAATATTCTTATCTCATTATTGCTGTTATACTCTCTTTTGTGAAATATAGAAAAACTCCAAACCTACCAACCTCCAGGATTCTTACAAACATCAGAATTTGATTTGAGTATGCTTTGAAAGCCCTCTATAATGCCAGTATAATGACTGCTTCCACTGTCAGCATCATCATTACTATTATTGGTGTAGCAGAAGTTGAAATGAGCTCTTTAATACAAGCAAATCATTGAATCTTTTCTGTCTCTCACAGACAGGAGCTGCTCATTTTGTAAAACACTTGCAGTTCACCAGCTGGCCAGACCATGGCACTCCTGCCTCAGCAGATTATTTCATAAAATATGTCCGTTATGTGAGGAAGAGCCATGTGACAGGCCCCGTGGTGGTTCACTGCAGTGCTGGTGTGGGCCGAACTGGGGTATTCATATGTGCAGATGTCGTGTTCTGTGCCATCGAAAAGAACTATTCAGTAAGTGTGAGTCAAGCAAATAAACTCTTGTTTACAAACACACCACTTCTAACAGTGTGATAACACTGGAAGACCAATAGCCAGCCAGCCTTAAGGAGCAAGGTAGTATGTGGAAAGCACTTGTGTGTGTAGACTCTCTTGTTCTGCCTTATTCTGCTGCAGTTTCCTGGGGTGGTGGTGCGGTTTAAAGTTTATTATGTAAACAGATGGCTTAGGATGGTATCTGGAATAACTTCTCTTCACCCCTCCACATGGTTTTAATATCTTGCTTAGAGAATGTCCAGAAGTATTTTACTTTTCTGATTGAATATTTCAAACTAATCACTGAGGGATGTGCTGGTCCATTTAGGCCGGTCATGTCTGCTATAGCCTGTATGGTTAAAAATGGAAAGATAGGCCTTTCCAAAGCAAATTCAGAGTATTATTACACAGAATAAATATAAACCCAGTGATCAAAATAGAGTAAATGTCCTCCAACATGTTGACATTTTTTTATAGGATGAGTCTGGTTTAAATTTATTTCCATAAATAATGTTGTTTTACCCTTTTAGCAGAAAATGCAATAGCATAATGTCTGTAGCTTACATATTCATCAAAATTTCTTCAGTGATTTTTCTATAATTATCTGCATTTTGTATGCCTTATAGCAAATGTAAAAGCTGCCTTGATTGAGCACTTTACCCCCACATCATAGCTGCCTTAAACTTAAAAAGTATAATCAATATTCTGTAAGTTTATTTGGCAATGTTTTTCTTTTTTAGTGGTATATAACATAATGGTGCATCTTCCAATTAAGAATACTTAGAGTTGATGAAATACAGTGGTACAAAAATAGGAAATATACTCATGGTTTCTTTATTAACTTTCCACACAGCTCTGGAACTGTCACTAACTTAAATACTTCATCTCCTTAGAATTGCTTTTTTAAAATACCAGAGCATGTTTATTATCTTCAGCAAGTAAAACATACAGAATTTGAGAGTAATCACTTATAAACTTTAAATCAGTTCCATATATTGGTATTTCATCCAAGAATGTATTCAGTGGGTTGAGCTTTGTTTTAGTTCACTTCAATCAGTATAAGACTGGGCAGTCTGGGAAAGAGAAGTTGAATATATAAAGGTTAATTTGGTCTCATAATCTAGAGGGCTGTGAAGTTCAAGATCAGGGTAATACATCTGGTGAGGGCCTTGTGCTGCTTAAGCTTATGGAGGAAGAGAGGAAGAGAGCATGTGAGAGGCAGACTGCTTTACATCAGCCTCATCCAATACAAGTCTAGTGAAAGTGAGAACTCACTGAGAAAGGCATGAGTCTGTTCTTGAGGACTTCCCATCCATGACCCAAGTACCTTCTACTAGGCCTCCAAACACTGCTATATTGAGAAAATAGGGTTTTATTATTTGTTTGTTTGTTTATTTTTTGGCTGGTCCTGGGGCTTGAACTCAGCTTGGGCACTGTCCCTGAACTTCTTTAGCTCAAGGCTGGTTCTCTACCACTTGAGCCACAGTACCAATTATGGCTTTTTCTGAGTAGTTTATTGGAATTAAGAGTCTCATGGACTTTCTTGCCTGGGCTGGCTTTGAACTGTGATCCTTAGATCTCAGCCTCCTGAGTAGCTAGGATTACAGGCATGAGCCACCAGGGACCTGCTAAAAATTAAGCTTCCAACACATGAACTTTGGGAGATAGACTCAAACCATAAAGCCTTGTGGAATGGGCTTCAGGCTAGTTTTTATGTTGTGGGACTCATGTGGGAAATCTTATGAAGTGTAAGTTACCTGCCAGTGGTATATGCTAGACTAGCTATAACCTGTTTAAGATTAGTTTATCGGGCTGGAAAGTTGACTCAGTGGTAGAATGCTTGCCTCACATGCATAAGGCTCTGGATTTGATTCCTCAGCACCACATAAGCAGAAAAAAAAAGCTGGAAGTGGTGCTGTGGCTCAAGTGGTAGAGCGCTAGTCTTGAACTGAGGAGCGCCCAGGCCCAGAGTTCAGCCCCCATGACTGACAAAAAGAGATTAGTTTATCAATTATAATTCTAAAGATATGAGAATATGTAATATGTTCATGGGACTATGAGAATCTAGACTGTTTCCTCTCCGAAGTCATCTTCAGTGTACAGTAACAAATGTTCATTATCAGCAAACATGATGCAGAGAAATGTCATGCAATGAGGGGAAAAGTTCAAATTTAAACATATTGCCCTTTACATAATCAAAATTCTGTTACTCATACACTAAACACATTGTATAGTTCATCTGACAATTGCTGGTGTGTGTGTGTATGTGTGTGTGTGTGTGTGTGTGTGTGTGTGCGCGTGTGTGTGTGTGTGTGTGTGTGTTGGGTAGTGAAGTAGCATGCTGATTCATCTGACGTATTTTTTTGACCTGTGTAACTACATTATACTGTTTTCTCAGATGCTTCAACTTTGCTGTTAGAACATCATCTTATAGAAACATCTTATAGCTTTAATTCACCTTTGTGATAAGGTGTTTTACATTTAATTTTTAATTTATCTTTTCCATTTTTGTTGTTTAGAGCCAGGTGTATTTGTCAGTAATCAAACTGAACTGTGAAGAATTCTTCCTTATCACATGTTTATCTCAAACATGTACTGAGCCACTGATAGTAATATCTATGAATTATCTATGAATTTATCAAATAGCAATGGTAAATAGTTTTCCACTTTTAGTTGTTGTAACTTCATACCACTTGCAAACATTAGCTGGCCACCAGTTTTATGAAGCTGTTGTATCATGAGAAAATAAGTATCTTTTTCTTACCATGTATTCACAATTTCCAGGCAAACATTATTAGAACAGTTTTTCACCATTTTGTTGATTGTGTATAACTTTTAGTCATAGCATTTGAAAGCACTGTTTTACAAGAAGTTTGTAGAGCATTATTGTTATGTGTGAAACTTTGGTAATCACTTCTCTTTTTTTAAGCCTAATATTTTATAAGACAATTCTTTACCTTTGAATTAATTCCTGTTTTTGGTAAGTGATAAGTTAATAGCTCTTTTGATTAGTTAACTAGAACATCTCTGCAAATAACATAAGTATGGTTTTAGCACTTCACAAACAAAACTCAATATGAGGAATCATAATTTAGAATATAATTAGTATGAACCCTTTTGGACCTAGCATAACTCCTGAAGAACTTTTCCTGTTGTTTTTCCAAAATTCTAGAGTTTCATATTTTAGGTATAAGTCTATAGTCCACTGAGTTCACAGTTGTATGCAGTATGAGGTTTAAATGAAGATTCACTTTATTTATTATTTACTTATTTATTTTTTCCTTAAAGATATCCAGTTATTCTAACACCATATATTGAAAATGTATCTATAATTTATTCTTTAAAAGACCCAAAGGAGAAGATGAAAAGAGATGCTACAATTTGGGAGAAACTATTTGCAAACCATATAATCCAGGAGAGATTTTGCAGCTAGAATGTATAAAGAACTCTAAAAGATCAACAGTTAATGAAATTCAAACAAGCCACCTAGAAATGGTTAAGAGACTTTTTGACAGAAGAGAATATACACATGTTAAGCACATGAAAGATGTGCTGCTTCATTAGTGTTTGGGGAAATGCAACCTAGAACCATGATTAATTTAGCACTACACAGATCTCAGAATGGCTAATGTAAAAATTGTGAAAAGAAAATGCTGGTGATGATACAGAGAAATACTGGTAAGAGTGAGAGCACCTGGACTAGTCTAGATTACCCTTTTATACATTGAAAGTTTAAAATGATACAGCTACCAGGGAAGATGGTTTTGCAGCTTCTAAACTAATCTAAAACTACCATATGATACAGAATTTAAATGCTTGCGCATGTATTTCTCCTAGAAGTGAAGACTTATATTCATGTGAAAACCTGTACACAAGTGTTCCTGGCAATGTATATTCATAATAGCCCCATCCTGGAAACAAACCAGATGTCCTTTAACAAGCTTACATAAACCTGTATACATCCATGCTATTGAGTTCTGTTTAGCAATAAAAAGGAATAGACTATTGATATACATAATGGGCTGGATGAGCTCAAAGTTGATTTCAAATGGTTAGATTCTGTATGATTCCATTCATAACTGTCCTGAAATAACAAAACCATAGAGATAGAGAACTGGTTGTCAAAGGCTAGTGATTGAGATGGATGGCTGTGGCTGTAAAGACACAGCATGGAGAATTCTTCTGATTGACTGTGGTTGCAGTTGCATGGATTCTTCACATATGATTAAACTGCATAACATAGAACTTCACACAACATGATACACAAGATTGCATGCACACACATGCATACACAAGATTACATATAAAAGAGGAGACATCAGATTTTTTTGTTAGCCCAGTAGTTGTTGTTGTTGTTTTTTTAGTTTTAATGTTATTCTGTGGTTTTGGTTCAGCATGGTCTCATTATGGGAAGATGGCAGGATGATATCATTAGGAGAAGTGAGGAAAAGGATATACAGGACCTTCTGTAGGATTTCCAGTTTATATTACAAAAACGAAGTTTTTGAAAGGTTTCATTAAAAGTGTAAATTATTATAAAAATGAAAACTTATTAAAGGAATGCCTACCTGTTAAGAAATTCTTTTTTTTTTTATTGTGAAAATACTGTACAGAGGGATTACAATTACACGGGCAAGATAACGAGTACATTTCTTATCAAGCAGTGTAGCCTCCTCCTTTGTTTCCCCTTCCCATCCCTTCCCATACTCTTCTCCCCCCCAGCCCCCCCACCTAATCCTTCCCCCACCCCCCCCACCCCCGCACCAAAGTTGTAAAGTTCGTTTTCAACATAACAACTTGTACATCTCATTGTTGCAATGGGTCCACCTGTATCCCTATTTAAATGATTTGTTTTTCCCCTTCCCCTCCACAAATTAAACCGACATCAAATACAGTGAAAGCAGGGGTTATACGTGGGTAAGAGATTATTTCTTTGTTGCTTTGTATGTCCCTGTTAAGAAATTTTATATATTCTTTGGGTTATAGTTAACAAACCCTAAAATATGTGTCAGCATACCCTGCAGCTCATGATTATGCTTATACTATCTGTGATTCTTCCAACATGTTCATCAGTGTTGAGCTGGTCTGTACCTATTCAGCTAAGCACATTCCTCTGTGCTCTATTGTCGTAACAGTTTCTAAACTCTTCCAGTTTCTGGACCCATCTTACTGTACACTAACAGCAGAACTTGACCCGAACCTACTTAGTTACCAGCCCTAGTCTTGCTGGTCTCCCTATTGTAGGGGAAGAATCTGTCATGTGCAAGTTGACAGGGTTCTTTACATAAGAAACAGCTATGCTATTCTCATAGCCAGAGAAAGCCTTTTCTGTTTTTCCAGAATTACAGTGCTGCCTTCAGTTCTCTTTTTGGATAATACAAAGTAATATGCAATGGTAAATTTATTGTCATTTATTTTGGAGAGGATTTTTTAAACTGTAGAATATTTCTTATTAAAAATAATGCTTCTGCTTTCTCTTGAAAATGTACTAAAACAAGTCTTCTTCATTTGGATTGCTTTTTAAAATTACATTTCCTTGTGACTGGTTATATCTCTTTTACTGTAAAAGGGATAGAGTATTCATTTGACAATCCATAGGTTTTTGTTTTTTCCCCCTACATAAATAGCACAAAATTACTCTCATCTTGTTACAGTTCAACATCTTGAATATAGTAACTCAAATGAGAGAACAACGTTATGGCATGATTCAAACAAAGGTAAGCTTTTCACAAATAAATTCTAAGAATGGTAAGTAGAAAGATTAGCATTGTGTAGCAGTTTACAATTTATGAAGCTCATTTACCACTTGATGTCGTTGAATTCTTACTTTGCTGTGATGTTGTATACATTCAGACCAATGAGGTCTGCAACTCAGAGTCACTTGGACAAGCAAGGGTGAGAGTAGCACTGAACTCCATAATACTTAAAAACACAATTTGAGGTGTCCATTTGCTACTAGAATATCAAGGTTATTGGCATGTTACAAAAAGATGTTGTTATGTCACAGATTAGTAATGAATAACCAGAAGAAGAGATTAAAGAATATTTATGAAACTATCCATATATATAATATGTAATATAATATGTTATATTATAGGCAATATTAATATCTAAATATAGTATATAAACATGTATATATAATATGACACATATTATATATGATAATATATAATATAACATACACTATATACATATTTATATATAATATATATAATATGTATCATATATAATACACGTGTGAAATGTGATTAATGTGAGACATTTTAGAATTAGATTTATATTTGCCAGAGAAGATACAGCGAAGTTGATAACAACTTTCCCCTTAACTTACTTCATAACTACCTTGTGATCATTTATCTTCCTCATATTTTATAAGATATATTTACATAAACATGTCCTCCTGTATTCATAGTTAAGTGTTGGTTTTTTGTGGAGCTTTTTTATGTGCCTGAAAAATTAAAATGTGTTCTCCAAAAGTGAGCATTGGTGTTCACCCCCTTATCACTATGTTGGTTTTTGTGTATGTGTACATAGGAGCAGTACCAGTTTTGTTATACAATTGTGCTTGAAGTGCTTCAGAAACTTCAGACTTTGGAATAAGACTTTTGTTGCCCCTCAGAAATTACCAAGTGGCTTGGAGTCTGACCTGCTGTGAAGAGTTTTGCTGTGCCTATAATGTGCTTTCTTGGTTTATCAATTGATTTTTTTCTAAAATCTCCATGAAGGTAGCATCATTTGGTGTGGACAGTGTTTACTCATTTACCTTTCTGGATGATATCAAAATAACCTCTCACACTGTCCAGTAAACTTAAGTTACATAAAACACCTTCATCTTGCCTAATTGGTTCAAGGAATTACAGATCCCAATAAAAGACTTCAACTATCTATATTCATTAAGATTTTATTTTTGAAGATGGCCAAAGGAAGTCAAGGATTTCCAAGACTTTGTCAACTCTTATTCTGGAAGAACATAAGATCAATAAACTACAGGTTTACATCTTGACTTCTGGCAGGAATTTTCAAGATGTATTTATCCATTTCTTAATTTTTACTTTCAGCTAGTATTTGAATAACTCTGTTTAGAAAGAGTCCAAATAGAATGGGTTATGTTTTGAGATAAATTGGCTCCAATTTCCTACACTTCATGCTCTGAGGAGCAACTGCCCTCCTAGAGCATCCTGACAGACTTTGCTACTTTGCGGCAGTCTACTTTGAGGACTGTAGGCAGTCCCTCCTTTTCATCATATGACAGCTGGTGAGCAGTCTAAAAATGCAATAAAATAGATGTTTACCTAGAACATCCTAGAGGAAATGTTTGCCAGTCCTGACTTATTTCCTATTCCACCCTCACACTTAACCTAGTACTCAGTCTGCTTTGTTAAAAGCAAATATTGTATTTTACTTGCCTCTTATTCTTTAGCTAACCAATAAATTTTGACATAAATATTGTTATGTAATTCTGAGTTATTCATGGTGTTTTTTTTTACACCAGACATGTTTTTGAAGCTTTGATCTATGATAGCTTTTTCTCCAGTTCCACTGAGTCATTGCTTTGCATTGCTGTTCCACCTTTGCTGAGAGAAATAGGTGTTGGATCTGGAAACAAGATCTTGAAAAAGTAAAATTCAAAGTTATGGAAATGAAAACTTCCATAGAATAGTTTTGAAAAGGTTCTGGCTTATTACATACATCATATTATAGGACTTGCCTCAAACACTTATAATGATATTTTGGTCAAGGAGTTATGGTGATCAGTTATGCTTAATTATAACCTACAAAGCAGTTCATGAGGGACTTTGTACAGTGATGTCAGTGGGGATCATAATTGTCTGGGTAATATGTTGAGAAAAAATTAATACTAATTTATAAATCCTAGGTTTTTTATGAGGATTATTTTAATCCTTTGGCTGAACAAATACTTGAATGGGTCAATTAGAATTTATCATTCTCATTTGAAAAATGATATGCCAGAAGTGTATATGATATTAAATCAAATTGATTCTAGCTGTTTGTATTGCTTTTATAAATAATAGTCTGTGTGAACAATAATTTTATTTTGATGATTGGCCTTTAATATTTGCACCTGTAATTTTATTTTTATTGTTACTGTAAAATAATAGGTATAATGTGTAACGATGTTCCTGATGAGGATTTTATGCTGTTATTTAAATGAAAATGTTTACTATGTGTTCCCTGAACTATTTTTTATTTATCTGGGCTTTATGATTTCTTGTAAAGAACAATTCCTGTGTCTTGATGTTAAACATGTCCCTTCTTTAGTGTGTTTAATGTATGTCTCATATTTTTACACCTGGGCTATTTTTAGTTTTCCAGGGAAATTAAATAATTATGGAAATACTGATTGCCTGTGTTTTCATTTTATTCTTAGAAGGTGAATTTCATTTAAATTTAAAACTTTTCATTAATTGAAATACTAACTTTTACACCAATAATGTCATTTTCTGCCTAGGATATTAACATGAAACTCCCATTGACACCTTTGTGACTACGTGAAAGCTATTTTAAAAGAATTTTAAAGTATTTAAATATAACCATGGATATATTTGTTAACTTGCAATTTTAGTGCATAGTTTAAATGCTGCTTAGGTATTGAAACAAGCTTTTCAGAAATAAACATTTCATGTTTTGTTGTTGTCAGTCATGGGGCTTGAACTCTGGACCTGGGCACTGTCCCTCTTCAGGTCAAGGCTAGCCCTCTTCTACTTGAGCTACAGTGCCACTTCTAGTTTCCTGGTTGTTAATTGGTAGGGGAAAAACAACAGAGGGGTAACAATTACCTTAACTTAAGTAACTGTTAATCTCTCTGTACAGAATCTTTAATATATATATATATATATACATATATATATATACATATATATATATATGTATATATATATTTGTTGTTGTGGGACATTGGGCTTGATCTCTGGACCTGGGCACTGTCCCTCAACAATTCAACTCAAGGCGAATGCTATACCACTTGAGCCACAGCACCACTTCTAGTATTCGGGTGGTTTATTGGAGATAAGTTTCATGGACTTTTCCTGCCCAGGCTGGCTTTGAACCATGATCCTCAGATCTCAGCCTCCTGAGTAGCTAGAATTACAGGTGTGAGCCACGTGCACCTGGCTTAGGTTCTGTTCTTATATTTGTTTAGTAATTTGTTTTTCTTTGGCATATTCACTCCTAATCTCCCTAGAATATTGTTGAATTTTCAATGAAGTTTACATTTACACCTCAAACTCATTCAGTGACTTCTTATGGAAAAACCTCAAAGGAAAACTTGCAAAACTCTAAAACAACAACAACAACAAACCCTTTCATTTCCTACTTAATCTTTTCTAATCCCTAGGTAGATTTAGTTTTCTTCTCAATTGTCTTGATGTTTGAGTAATTGCTAGAAAATTTAGGAAATTTCCACTAGATAGAAATAGCTCTGTGGAATTCACTGTGGCTGATGGATTGCTCATTGGGCCACTCAAGTTATTCTGCAACTAAACTCAAAAAACAGTAGCCTTGACCCCATCAGGAGATGATTTGAATTAGAAGTGCTGGCTGGGTGACTTATTCTGGTAATCCTAGCTAATCAGGAGGCTGAGACTTGAGCCTTGTGGTTTGACGCCAGACCTAGGGAAATGCAGGAGACTCTGTATCTCCAATGAATCACAAAGAAAGCCTGAAGTGGAGCTGTGGCTCAAGTGGTAGAACACTAACCTTGAGCAGAAAAGCTCAGTGACAGTGCCCAGGCCTTGAGTTCAAGTCCCAGGACTGGCACCAAGAAAAGGTACTTTAGATAACCATCGTTTTGAAGCTTGGACCTGGTAACTATATTTCTAGTGCTGGATATCGTACGTGCCACCATCCACAAGCTAGCCAGCCGTGCTAGCACTTGAA
>NW_012267549.1:646521-703164 GCF_000151885.1 Dipodomys ordii | reverse complement strand
CCAGCTTTTTCTGCTTATGTGGTGCTGAGGAATCGAACTCAGGGCCTCATGCATGTAAGGCAAGCACTCTACCACTGAGCCACCTTCCCAGCCCTGAGTACCAATCTTGAGTGGAGAAAACTAAGTGAGAGCACAAGGCCCTGACTTCAAGACTCAGTATCAGCACCAAAAAGAGAAAAAAGTAGAAAAGCAGAAATCGAGAAGGTTAGGGTCATATGAAGTATCAAGGATAGGCATTATAATTAAAAGGGTTTTTAGCATATATTAATTTTACAAAGGTATCTCATTGGATAATATACTTTTTAGACGCCAAAGGAAAGGTTCAGAACAAACAATTTTGAATAAATGATTTACTAATTTAATGACTTAATAAATAAATTTAATAATAAAATGATTTAAAATGCATATTGATCCCTGAGTTATCAAATGAGTTTGACCAATACCAAGGAATTTTCTAGTCAAATTGCAGAAATTGGAAGAAAAAGAGAAAAAGTCCTTTGAGCATGTTCCTGTGTGAGCCCGCTGTTTGTCTGCCAGCAGCAAGGCTGTCTACATGGCTTGCCGGGCCTTGCTGCAGGAAGTGGGTATAAAAGCTTTTTTTGGGGGGGTGGGCAGAGAAGGCTTGTTTTCACTGTCCCCAACTCAGGGGGGGCCTAGAACCTTGGTATCCTCCAAGATGAGGGGAGCATGCAGTTTCGCTCTAGGAGGGTAGAAAATGTACCACTATAGAAGACAGAGGGAAGTCAGACAAGCCTCTGTTGGGACATTCTGGTACTCCTAAATGACCTTGCTACCATAGCCCTATATGTGCACACATGCACGCAGCAGCAGGCATTGCACATGTCCTGGGAAGCCTGTCTCTGAGGACATGGCTCTGCTCAAGAGTCAGGCATGGCTTCCACAGATGGGGTTCACATACAGGCCAGGCCTGCAAAGATCTCGTTGCTAGCACAGCCTTAGGAAATGAGGGACCACCTCTCTTCCTAAGTGGTCTGGGATTGAGGCAGATAGCAAGCAGAGGCTCAATAGGGGTCATTGGTTGCCCTCCAGATCCAATACCTCCTCGACCTGGCTGTAGCCCTGAAAAAGGGCAGGATGGGTCTTCAGGTCACCAGTAGAAAGGACATGGTAAGAAGCCAGTTGCTCACAAGGGAGACACCTCCACTGCGGGTTCTCTATTTCTCTGGCCTCAGAGATGAGATGCAGCTCCCTGGCAAGCCCCCTCTCAGGCCCTTTGGTGGAGCCAAGCTGTTGGCACTCAGCACATCATAAATCACCCACCCTGGAATGCCTTCATCTAGGCAGACTCCACAGCTGGAAGAATTTTCTCTCCACCCCCTCCCTCCCTGCAAACTTCACACATCATAAAACATAGCTGTTTGGTGAATGAGAACAACTGGGAGGTGTTTTCACCCCTGAAGCTCTGTTTGGGGAAGCTGAAAGGGTGAGAGGTTTGGATTTTGTTACAACCTCACACCTTGGTCAACCTCATCGATAAATACCAGACATGGCTATTGCCCCATGTCCCCAGGCTATTCCCAGACTGACTGGCCAGCTGCTGTGGCCCAGTACCAACCAAGACCTAACACCCAAGGGCACATGGATTCCTCTCCAGGGCCACTTTGACCTTGTGAGGTTTGAGCTTCCTACAAGCAAAGTTTGTTTGGAAATTCAGTGCTGAATCCTTTCTCTTTTTTCTTTTCTTTTTCTCCTTCATTCTTTCCTTCATTCATTTGTTCTTTTGTGCCTTTGCTCATTGCTTCCTTCATTTCTTCCTTCTTTTTCCTTTTTTTTATACCAGGACTGGGTCTAGAACTCAGGGTTTCACACTCTCTTTTGACTTCTACTCAAAGCTGTTTTTTTTTTTTTTACCAGTTGAGGCACACCTCCGCTTCTGCCTTTTGGCTGGTTAATTCAAAATAAATCTCACAGTTTTGTCTGCCCAGGCTGCCTTTGAATGAGAAAACTTAGATCTCAATCTCTTGGGTGGCTAGGATTACAGGCATGCACACTAATGCCTGGCTCTTGCCTCCTTTCCATTTATCTAGTATCGGCACTAATGTCCAGCACTAATGTGACACACTTCTTGTATGTGTGACGCAGACATACGGTCCTGCAGAACACCTACTAGGAGCTACTATCACAATGTGGAGCCTCCACATTCAGGATGAGCTATAGATGGTCCCTGTTCTCAACACTTGACAGTGCTCTTCTTTCAAAAGGTGGAGTGTTTCTTGCCCCTTAAATAGGAACCAGATCTTTGGTATGCTCTGTTCAATAAATTGTGAATAACGTGATAATTCTAAACTAGTCTTTGGCCTGGCCCTTAGGAAGACAGATAACTTCTACTTCCCTGAAGAAGCTTCTGACAAGTTGTAAAAAAAAACTCAAGGCTAGACTAGTCTATGATAAGATGCCACAGGGTGGGAGAGAAGCCAGTTGGACAGCCATCATCTGTGAAACAAAAAGCTGGTCAGGATGGGATGAATGCACAAGGACAGAGGGCTCAGCAGAGAGCCAGGTGCAAAGCAGCAGTTACACCAGCTTTCAGTCTCACCATTCTATATTCCCTTGCCCACCTCACCGAGGAAACACAGACCAAAGCTGTGTGCACATTCACAACCTGTCTGAGAGAAATTCTTCTTGGCATTTGTTAAGAAAAGAAGCAGGATGGGTTCTAATCAAATGATTGCAGTAGGGGAGAGATTCTATTATAGAACAAAGCTCAACTGGGCAGAGAACTCATATGCCATATGTCTGTGGATGGAAAACTCAATCACTCAGAGGAGCTTGCCATCAAGGATGGGGGATGGATCCATAGCTGAGCTTAGCAGGCCAAGGCCAAGTCTCCTGGAAAAGAGCTTGAAGTCAACAAATTTGGACAAGGAAGAGTTCCAAGTCAAGCCATATTTTTTGCTATCAACACATAATTCTTCAGTCAGGTATTACTGATTTATATCCATCATCTGTCTATCAATCATATCTGTCCATCCATCCATTCACCTGTCTGTCCATCCATCCATCCATCCATCCATCCATCCATCCATCCATCTGTCCATCTATCCATCACTATCCATCTCCATCCATCCATCCATCCATCCATCCATCCATCCATCCATCCAACCAATCATCCCTTTATTCTCTCATTCATTTTTCCTTTCTTCACCTTAGTGGAATGCTTCATGACATTCAGTCTCAGGCAGAAGTATATATGATGCCATTGACATGGTGTATCCATGCTCAGCAGGAAGAGTCACACACATGTGTCTTCAACATCTGCTAATTAATATTGGAAAGGAGATCAGAGGTTAAAGAAGAGGGCAGTGTGAGGCAAGCACAAAGAGGAGAAGCAGCTGATACATTCAGACCCATAAGCTGTAGGTGTGATTGGAGTGAGGAAAGGGGTAGGCCTGGCTCACTTTATATGCTAGGTGACCAAAGAGAAAGAGCAGATGAGATATATTAGCTTCCTCAAGCAAATATCACCTTAATTGGAGGGTTGGGTTAACTGAATATCAGCAGGATAAATTGTATTCTCGAAGGATGTTGGAGGTCTCACCTGCTTAAACATGGCCCACAGCCTTCTGAAAGCATCTCTTTGAGACTGAAGTCCCCTGAGTCTCAGGAAAGTAGGGGGGATTTAAGTAAAAAAAAATAATAAAAAGGTTCAAGCTCTCCTTTTTTGCTGAAGGGACAATTTACTAAAAACTTTTTTTGTCTAAATTCAGTGAGACATTTCCTGCTCTCATTGGCAATTATTTATTGGATTGCCATAAAAGTCACAGGCAACAAGACCTAAGATAGGCAAGAGAGACTAAATCAAACTGAAAGGTTTCAATCCAGAAAACAAAAACAGCCAACACAATGAAAAAACATCCTATGGCACAGGAGAAAATACTTGGTGTTAGCCCAATGAGCTCCCTTCCCAAAGCATAGCATGCTCCTTTCCTTTTCCACAGCTTAGCATGCTCCTTTCTTAGGCAATCCTAGGCCCATGTAGTAAATACAATAAATAATCAGGAAGTCAATAACTTCCAGCCCCCTTTACCTTGGGATAGCACTTCTCTGGGGCAGCTACCACCATATAAGGCAACAAGAGCCCCTTAGAGTGACCTTCAGGTAGGCAGCTGCAGGACCATCTACTATTTGGTCAGCAGCCACAAATCCTAGTCTGCCATAATGAAGCCCCTGGCCTTCACATCCACACCAGGGTCTTTGCCTCCTTGCCCCTTCTAGCCACTCCTAGATCTCCTAGGTTATAAGAGTCAGACAATAGCCGGCGCTGCTTCTCACTTCTCCCTTGTGGGAAGGGGTCTTGTCAGCCCCTTTCCTGCCAGTAAACCTTTCTTTGTTCTTTGTACCTGGATGCCTGCATGGTTTTCTGGCAAAGTCTACAATACTCTAACACTTGGAAACTATGAATTTTATAAAAAGGCCAATTTCCAAAATACATATGTATCTCCTACAACTCAACATTTAAAAAATCAAATAGCCAGGTGCTGGTATCTCATGCCTGTAATCTTTGCTGCTCAAGAGGCTGATTGCTGAGGATTGTGGTTCAAAGCTAGCTCGGGCTTGACAAGCTTTGAGACTCATTTACAATTAACTGCCCAAATCTGGAAGTGGTAGCCTTGAGCACAAAAAAAATCCCAAAACACCCAAAATACAGGGACAGCAATCAACTTCCATGTTCAAACTCCAGGACTGGAACAAAAATTAAATTTTAAAAAATTGGAAAAAAGTTACAAGACAAAAAAAATCAAGGAGGTCAAGAGGGAATCAAGAAGGCAAGGAACATAGAGTCCAGTGGGGAGAGTTTGTCTTCTAGAATGTGGATATTTTCTCAGACAAAGACACACTGGGGAGAGATGGAGACATTTTGATGAGACAGGGAGAGGAGGTGAGAATGTCACAGTTGGATAAAGTGCTCAATAAATTACAAAGTAAGTTCTCATCTGCTGTGAATCCAGGAAGTGGGGGGTAAACTTGAGGACTGGGGAAGAAAGGGAAGATTAGGACCAGCTGCTGGGGTACTTCTGGGAAGCCAGCAAGGAATGGAGATGTGGGCTTGACAGAGAGCCAAGGCACACGATCGCACAGCAGCACAGGCCAGTGGGGAGAGAGGCAGGTGGTGGCTGATTCAGGCTTGAGGCTTGACAAGGTGGATGGAGAAAAATTGTCCAGGGGATTGGGGGAATTGGGACTGGGTTTGAGGGCTGAGTTGCAAATGGTTTTAGGAAGGATTGGGGAGGTCTGCGTGGGATTGAACATCAGATGTTCAGGGACTGGGGAGAGATGGAAGGAAAGACAGGTTGAAGCCAACAAAGCAACATCGTGGAGCATGGGATTGCAGCTGGAGCATCTCTAGTGGAATAAAAGACCCACCAGATGTGTGTGTCAGTATGTGGCTGGAAAGGATGGATCCAGTGATCGAAGAAGCAGAATTCCCCAGGACTGGCCAGCATAAAGGTTGATATCTTAGACTCATACTGCGCTGGAGGTTAAGGGCTGGGATTGAGGGATGAGAGGGGCAGAGGAAGAATTGTACCAGGACTCCATGAAAGCAATAATATTCATTATCACCAGAGTTTCAGAAGGAGAAGACAGAAACATGGGGCTGAACAACAATTCCAAAGAATAATGTTAAAAATTTCACAGATATGTTAAAGACACAAAGAGAAGTTAGTAAGCTATTGTGCCTGGGGGCCAAATTCAGCCTGTGACTTTGTTTTCTATGATTCATAAACTTATTTCCAAGAGAATTTAGTTGGGGGGGACTAATAGGTGTTATTTGTATACATATGCAAATATTATTTATTTTATGTAGAATTGGCAAGAAGTCTCATTTTCTGTCTTCTACAAGCCAGAGGCATAATTAAGTGTGCGCTGATCTTGGGGCCTTGAACTCAAGTCCTAAGCTTTTTGCTCAAGACTAGCACTCTATAACTTCAGCCACAGCTCTACTTCTGGATTTTTGCTGGTTCATTGGAGATAAGAATTTCATGAACTTTCCTGTTTGGCTGGCTTTGAACTATGATCCTCAGATCTCAGCCTCCTGAGTAGCTAGGATTATAGGCATGAGTCACTGGTGCTCAGCTCAGGGGCACGACTGTAATTTATCTAAGGGAGAAAGAAATAGAGTGGCTGCTGTTGTAAATCATAGTCCATGTTTAGAGGAAAGTGATGTTTCAAGTAGGAGAGAGAAGAGTTTTCAATCCATTTTCTCTGCTCTTTTCAAACCATCAGTGGATTGAATGGTCCCACCTACCTGGGTGAATGCAGAGAAAATCCCTTACTAAATCTTTAGTGAAGTTTGTGATGCAAATTGAGCTCAAGGCTTTGTGATTGCAAGGCCACAGACTCTGTCATTCAAACTATGCCCCAGCCTGGTTTTCCTAAGCTTTTGCAAGTTTTTGTTTGTTTGTATACTGGTGCTGGGGCCTGAACTCAGGGCTTCAGCTTCATGCTCTTGACTTTTCTGCATAAGGGTTGGCTCTCTACCACTTGAGCCATATATCCATTTCTGGCATTTTGCTGGTTAATTGGAAATAAGAGTCTCTGATTTGTCTGTGCAGATTAGCTTCAAACCAGTATTTGCAGATCTTAGCCTCTCGAGTAGCTAGGATTACAGGTGTGAACCACTAGCACTTTGGTATGAGGTTCTTAACTTAAAGACTAAAGGATAGAACTTGGTGGGGACACTCATATAAGTAGGGGACATTAAGAAAGAGGCAAAGGACTACATGTGAGATATGGTCTGGGTGTTAAAAGAGTTAGTGGTTTTCCTGGGAGAGAACTAGAAATGGAGATGAGGATTCAGAGAAGGCTTGGGAGAAAAACATTCAATTTGTGTGTGTGTGTGTGTGTGTGTGTGTGTGTGTGTATGTGTGCATGCGTGTGCTAGTATTGGGCTTGAACTTAGGGTCTGAGTTTTTTTTCTGTTTTCAAGGTTAGCACTGTAACACTTGTGCCATAGCTCTACTTCTGGCTTTTTTGGTGGTTAATTGGAGTTTCACAGACTTTCCTGCCTGGGATGCCTTCGAACTGTGATTCTCAGATTGTGAGCCACCCCGTAGCCAGCTAAGTATGGTTTTGTTTGTGCTGAGTGAAGTAAGTATTAACCTGAAAAAATGCAGGAGAGAAAGGGGAGTGTTCTGCCTCCTGGACAGCTTTGGCTTCTAAGCACAGGAGCAGATAGAAGGATATCCAGAGTTAAATGGTGATAAGTGACTACAGGTAACTCCCAGATTTGCATTTGGGGGACAGTCTGTATTAAAAGAAAGAAAACTCCAGGAGAAAGAAGATAGTAAGACAGAACTAGACAGCAACGTTTTAAGCTTCTTTTGATGCCCACATAGCTGGGTACTTCCAAGTCACTGGTGGCTTATACCTGTAATCCTAGATAGTCAGGAAGCTGAGATTTGAGGATTGTTATTTGAAACCAGCCTGGACAGGAAAGTCTGTGAGAATTTTATCTCCAATTAACCATAAAAAAAAGCTAGAAGTAGATGTGTCACTCAGCTGGTAGAGTGTCAGCCTTGAGTGAAAAGCTGAAGAACAGTGCCCAGGCACTGAGTTCAAACGCCTGTAAATGCAGTAAATAAATGAAATAAAATCATCCTTTGTTGGGATAAGTTTCATCATCCTGTCTTTCATGTTCTGAACGAATTGCAAGGACTACTTTTCCTTTGAGATAATAATCCTCACTGGTCTCTTTATCTTCTTCTCCTCTTCTTATTCCTCCTCCTCTCCTTGGTCCTCCTTCTCCTCCACTCCTCAGCAATGTTGCATCTTTGCAGGATTGGGCCTGGTGCCAACTGCTGATGGCACCTCTCAGTGAGAATCAGAAGAAGAAGCTGCAGGTGTACTTGTTGGCAGAGCACCCAAGGACAGGGGCAGGTCAGCCAGTCATCTCCACACTTCAGTGTGGGTTTTGGATTTCCAGCAGTCAGCCTTATTCGGTGAGCTAAGTGATACTGAAATATGATTTTAAAAATTGTGAAAGACCAGTTATACCAATGGCCCATGTCTGTAATCCTAGCTACTCAGGAAGCTAAGATCTGAGGCTCTCAGTTTGAAGCCAGCTCTGGCAGGAAAGACCTTGAGATTCTTATCTCTAACAAAAAACTAGTAGTGGAGCTGTGACTCAAGTGGTAGAGTATTAACTTTGAGCAAACAAAGGTTAGGGACTGTGTACAGGCCATGATAAATGCCCCACTACCTCCATATGCAAAAACAAATTGTGAGAGACCAGCCATTCATGATAATGAGGAGTTGTCATTACTTGGAGATCATTCTTTATTCATTATTGTTATTTTTTCTTTGTGGGTTTCAGGCAAGACTGTAACAGCTATATAGCCTGGCTGTTCTCAAACTCTACTTTCTAGTTCAGACTGATGAGCTCATTTGAAAAATGTCAGTGAGAGAACAAAACAGAATTTCAGTAAGAATCAATATCTGTGTGGCCACTTCCTCTAGGGGAAGCTCCCAAACCACCTCCCTGGTTTCCAGGTGGCCCTTGTGAGACCCACAAGAAGGCACTTTGCAGGGGCTGGGAAGGTGGCTCAGTGGTAGAGCGCATGCCTTGCATGCCAGAGGCCCTGGGTTCGATTCCTCAGCACCACATAAGCAAAAAGAAAAAAGCCGGAAGTGGCGCTGTGGCTCAAGTGGTAGAGCGCTAGCCTTGAGCTGAAGAGCTGAGGGACAGTGCCCAGGCCCAGAGTTCAGGCCCCATGACCGGACCCAAAAAAAAAAAAAAGAAGGCACTTTGCAGATCCAGGTGACCAGACAAAGCATGAGATGAACTCCTGAAATGAACTGGCAAGAGATAATGAACTAAGCCAACCTGATAATCCCTTTGATAACAGGTGGATTGAGAAACGTGGAGAATACAAGATATTCTTCTTAGGCCATGTTACTTCTACAAGAAGAGTCTGGGGAAGTCGTGAGGAACCATGTGTGATGCTGGCTAGTGGGGTACAGAAAGTGCAGCGGAGACATAGTGAAGTGGAAATGCCAGAGAGATAAGAATATGAAAAAGCTTACTTAATAGCTCAACAAATAAGGAGCCTCACTGGATCAAGCTGAAACTCCCCAACACATGGAAAGAGAAGTGGGATTAACTCAGTTCTTATTGATGCAATGTACCTGCTAAGTATCTCATGGATTTCTTCATTTACATCAAAACTACACTTAATATGTACTTTTTTGTACCTGCCAGTACCACAATGACACCTACCCTTAGAAGGAAAATGAATGGAATACTTATCCCTGGCCCACGTGGTAGGCACTAGTAAGGCGCATGTGCTTAGTAAGCACTGAAAATGTGGGTAGTATCAGGTATACTGGGAAAGACCTTGAGGAGAGATGAGATGGATGGGTTGTCATTGGGATCTGAGAGTGAAACAAGAATCCAGGAACACTCACTGGATCTCACAAGGCCCTGGAGCTTGGGTTTATTTCTGGTTCAGTCCAGAAAGCAATCCCAGGAGAATGGCTGATTGGATCTACAGGATGCAGGAGAAGCAGTAATGGGGAAGACAAGACAAGGGATAGATAGAATGGATGGTGCTGGGAAAAGATGGGCTGATTCTTTACCGGGATCAGAGACCCTGGAGTAGAGGGAGGGGAAGAGATGGAGAGAAGGAACTATCTGATGGATTGGATGTGAAAATTCCCTGGAAGCAATTGCTAAAATGTCAAAGTGTGGGTACTGAGATGTGGATTTATAAAAGGGACTTTAAAGGGATACCCTGAGACTAGGAATGTGGCTCAGTGGTAGAGTGCTTGCCTTGCATGCATGAAGCCTTGGGTTCGATTCCTCAGTAGCACATACACAGAAAAAAGCTGACGTGGCACAGTAGCTCAAGTGGTAGAGCACTAGCTTTGAGCAAAAAGCAGCTCAGAGACAGTACCCAGGCCCAGGGATGGCAAAACAAAGGGGGAAAAAAGTGATACGGTGATACATAGGCCTGCCTAATTTGCTTCCTGAGCTCCAGGTTATTACATCCTCAACTCTGACCATGAGGACAGCAGCACAGGGAACTCCAGGAGAACAGCCAGGAAGAGGCCCTACAGTTTCACCAAGCAGACTGCATTATTGACATGGAAGCCATGATAGTTCCCCTATAACCCTAGGCTTGCTCCCCTCCCTCACCCTGAAAGAGGGTAGGGCAAGTGCCTCGAGGAAAAAACCATCAGGTTACTTCATTGTAACCCCTAGATACTCCTCATGACTTGGGGGTTGGGGCCGGGAAGGCTGGCCACACCCTTGCTTTTGCTTTTTTTGAACTGACCAATGACAGGGTAACATTCAGGCCACGCCCACATTCTAGTTGCTTGGAAGCCCCTTGGGTTCCACTCTTTAGACTCATTCCTCTACTGGTAGTCTAGGAGGTCATGGTCCTGAGCGGTGATCGCTGGAATAGAGGTGACTGAGGTAAACATTTGAGGTCCTGGATATGGGCCCCCCACACGGGCTCCATCCCAGCCTCAACATGACAGAAGAAATGAGAGGGAGGATGTTGGGCAGAGCCAAGAAGAAACTCCAGGATTACCAAGAGAAAAACTGCCCTGCGGGTATTCAAGGAGCTAAAGCAAAGAAAAATCCAACTGTCCGAAATCCCAAGACCAGCCCTGGGGATCCCAAATCACAGGAGCAGGTGCCCAAAGACCATGTTGACCCTGAGCGGCCTCCTGTTTGGCCGGCTGGCACATCTACCAGCGTCCCTTCTGCTGACACTAGAATCAAGAAGATGCCATTGATTCAAAAGCCTCTGACTGACTACGGCATGAATCTCACCACTGTGGCCATGACTTGGTCATCCACCAAGAGCCAGGATCAGCTGCCTCCAGGGCTCCAGGCCCTTCAGGCTGAGTCTACATCACGTGAAATGGTGAAGGACCTCGCATCTGCCAGTCACACTGAGCATCTGGACAAACCCTACAAAGACCTGGCCACTGCCCTGGATGCCTGCTCTATTCAAAACCAGCAACTCAGGAGTGAGATGGAAAACCTGAAGCACCAAAAGGAAGAGCTGCAGCATCAACTGCAGACACAGATTAAACAACACCAGAAGATGGTCTCTATGCAGGAAACCCTGGAAAACGACCTGAAGTGTTGCAAGCAGAGCATGCAGAATCTGCTTTCAGAAAACTCTGATTTGCACTCTGCCCTGGCCCACATGCAGCAGGTGGCCAAGGAGAGAGAACTGGAGCACCAGGTTCTTGTCAGCCGCCTGCAGGCTTCAGAACAACTCATCAAAGAGCTGGAGATCACTGTGGTACATCTGAGGGAGACCAGCCAGCCTGCTCAGGATCAGAGAGAGAAGGAGGAGGACCCACAGGACCTGATGTTGTTCCATGGATCTGAGGCCCCAAAGTGCCAGGATAAGAAGCTGGCAGCAGCTGAGCGCCCAGTGACAGAGCCCAGCTTAGATCTAGCACAGCCTGTGGCCATTGACATGCAGGAGGAGCTGGGAGAAGGGAGACGGTGTCCTCACTATGTGGAGGCCATCCTACAGCCTTGGGGAGATTTGATCCTGGACACCCTGAGTGCACGGGAGATCCTGAAGGTGCTTCCTGAGGTGGTACAGCACCAGCGGCCAGCCTTGAACTGCTGCTTGCCCTCCCAGAATGAGGCCTATGAACTCTTGGAAGTAGTCATTGTGGTCTAAAGATTCACAGACACACACTTGGGAAGGTGAGGCTGGGGATCTGGCCTACCTGTGTGGTGTAACCTCTCTTCCTGCTACTTTAGTCCTGGCTCCTCTTCCTGCTACTTTAGTCCTGGCTCCTCTGTCCCTGCCCCCCTCCCCGCCTTGCCTTCCTGACCCTGCCTCTGCAGTCCTGACAGCTTATCTCTGCCACCCTGTTGCCTGCCACTCCTGCCCTTGCTGCCCTATCCCTGACCTTCTGTGCCTGCTAAGCCAATCATTGACACCTGGCTCCTGCTGCTCTGTCCCTGCACCCCAGTCCCCAGCCAGTAGACAGCAGAGTAGTGGACACAAATGTGCTAGGGCTTCTGTCCTCTTACAGGCATGTTAGGACACAAGGGCTAGATGGCATTCTCCTAGTTCTTGTTGGAACTCAGGGCTGGGTGTGGTGTTAACAGATATGTTAAAAGCACAGGCTCCTAGGAGGTAACTTGTTCTATGTGAACATCAGCTGACCAATTGTTACCATGGAAGGAATGGGCCCAAGTGAGTGTTACTGCACATAATCTCTATGCAATATTATTTGAGGGAGGAGCAGGGGAAAGAGTTTTAAATTTGTATGTTATTTTGGTTATTTGAAATACTTCATGTCATGGTTTTTGTTTTATTTTATGGAATAGACATATGTTAACATACATATTAACTTATGGAATAGTTTTGTATGGGTATGTTAGTTATATTCCATATTTTCTACCCTATTATAATATATTCCTATATCTTCGTTGCAGAAACTGCATTCAAATGCAATAGTAAGCATGACTATATGTTCAAAAACCTCAGTGGGGCTATGAAAGCAAGCAGCTGATTAAAATCTGAAAGAGGAAAAGATGACTAAGGATGCAAGTTTGAAGAGAAGATCCAGTGTAAGGCCTAGAAGAAAAAAGTCCTTCAGAATGAAATCTGGTAGAATGGAAATATATTATTGCATATGTTTATAACTTTGTCAATTTGTTTTAAATAACATGTTCATTCGTTATGCTATATTATTTGGTGGGGGAGGAGTCCGGTTGTGGGGCCTGAACTCTGGGCCTGGGCGCTGTCCCTCAGCTCTTCAGCTCAAGGCTAGCGCTCTACCACTTGAGCCACAGCACCACTTCTGGCTTTTTTCTTTTTGCTTATGTGGTGCTGAGGAATCAAACCCAGGGCCTCATGCATGCAAGGCAAGCGCTCTACCACTGAGCCACCTTCCCAGCTCCCGTTATGCTATATAATTGTTTATTGCTAAAGGTACATTTTCCAAAATGTGTTCACCTATATACCTAGCAAGAGTGAATTTTATATGATTTTATGTTCGAAGGCCACAATCCTATTGAGGAGAGACATCAGAATAAAGTTTAACGACACTTGAAAATGAAGTGAAAAGTGTGGGAAAATGTGGACAGTCCAAATGGAGTGTGCCGAAACTGAAAAATACACATCAAATATAGAACTTCATGGAATACAAAGATAACAAAGAGTGTTAGCCTAGCTACAGTGTATAAAAGGTCTCTAAGGCCTTTTATTAAAACATGTCAAGGAGATATATAGTGGATATTTTTGCTTGAATAAGATATATTAAAATTCATTGCTTCTGGGTCTGTCTATTTTGCTGGCAGAAGCTATTAGAAATTTTCTATGTAACCTGTTGTTTGTGACTGCCAATGTCTATTAGAATTCCCGACGATAAAACCTAGGGACGCCTGAGAGGATGGAGAGTCCTGCTGCTTTTGATGAGGTCATCCTCACACCAGGCATCTCCCCGTGGAGAGGAGCTGTGACAAGCTCTGCCTCCAGACTCTGGTCATCTGCATCACAGGCTGCCAACACCCTTCTTGCCAGCAGGAGCTGGGGCCATTCTTCCTTCCCTGGAGTCTGGGCTGCACCTGTAGCCTGCTGTGGTGAGGTAAAAGTGCTGGAGTGATGCTCTGCCCCTCTGCACACAACTTCCCAATGTGGCAGCTTCTCCTCCTGCCCTGAGATGCCAGTGGTCAGGTCCTACAGAAGCCTTAGCTAGACCACCAGATGCAGACAGAGTGGGCTGGGTCATGTGGAGGTGCTGCTAATTGCCACATACTTTGAGCAAGGTCTTCTAGGACTTTGTAGCACTGCCAAAGTGGCCGGCCACAGCCTGAGAGGAAGTGGCACCAAAAAATTATGTTAATTCACTGTACCCTCTTGCACTAACCATGCTTTCTTTTCTTGATTTTTTTTCACTTTCTCCTCTCTAGTCTCCTAGAATTCTCCCATGGGACAAGACAGTCTTAGACCCTTTTACCGTTCAGCAAATGGCAACAGAAATCTCTAACACACATCTCCCTTGTTTCTCTGTGGACCCTACATCCTTTCCCTGATCACTGATAGCATAAAGTTTTCAAAGGAACCCAAATCCTCAGTAACGCCTCTGAACAAGGGCTCCCCATTTCCCTGACACACAAGTGAGAAGATCCCAAATAGTTCAACCTAATCCCAAAGGGGATGTGGAGAGCCACAGCAGAGCCACATGGAAGGCAAAGCTGCTCTATCACACAACCAGGCAAGCTACAGTTAGTACAGAAGAATTGAAAATGACTGAGAAGAGTGTCCAGTTTCTTCTTCCAAAATGAAGGAATTAAAATAATATATTTTGTTTGTAGTTTTGTGCATGCTGGTCCCAGGGCTTGGCCTCAAAGCCTGAGCACTGTCCCTGAGCTTTTTTACTCAAGTCTAGCCCTTTAACAACAGCACACCTTGTTGCTTTTCAGTGGTTAATTGGATATGAGAGTCTTATGGACTTTCTTGGCTGGGTTGGCTTCAAATCATAATCCTCAGATCTAAGCCTCCTGAGTAGCTAGGATCCCAGGTGTGATTCATTGATGCCCAGCTGTTTGTCTCATAATGAGGCCTTTGAGGCAGGTGCTGTTGGCATACACCTGTAACCCTAACTACTTAAGAGGCTGAGAACCTTGGTTCAGAACCATCCTGGTATCTACTTGAAATAATTCAAATGATATAATTCCTTAGAAGAACTAACAATCCAACAAAATGTATAGTAGGAAACTGGTATCTGAGGTTGTGGGGAGGAGATAGATAAAGACAATAAATGAATGAAGACAGTCATAATAGTCTATGAATATCCCTTGAAATTAAGCAAATGGAGGGGAAGGATGGTTGGGGAAGAATGATGAAAGACATGACAATCATTAAGGTACATTTTGCTCATAAACTGATTGGTTGAATTGTAACTCCTTTGTACAAGTACTTTATTATTACTTTTTTATTTTTTCCGGTCATGGGGCCTGAACTCTGGGTCTGGGCGCTGTCCCTCAGCTCTTCAGCTCAAGGCTAGCGCTCTACCACTTGAGCCACAGCACCACTTCCGGCTTTTTTCTTTTTGCTCATGTGGTGCTGAGGAATCGAACCCAGGGCCTCATGCATGCAAGGCAAGTGCTCTACCACTGAGCCAACTTCCCAGCCCTGTACAAGTACTTTAAAAATAATAGAAATATAATTTCACAAAAGGAGGCAAAGAATTGGTTGTGAGAGAGGGAGGAATAAAAATGAAATTATTCTGGCATGAGGATACACACATGGAATCACATACCTCATAGGGTTGATATAGGAAGACTGCAAATTCAAATCTAGGCTGGACTACACAGTGAGACCTTATCTCAATTTAAAAAAAAAAGAAAGAGGGAAGGAAAGAGGGGAGAGAAGAACATAATGAAAGAAAAAGAACAAAGAGAGAAGGAGGAAAGAATGAAGGAAAGAATGTTGAAACGAAAGAAAGAGGAATATAGATTGAAACACTCCTGATGGCTCCCTTGGAGTAATGAGTCCTACTGTTAGACATGAGGATGGAGGTCATCTTAGCTCCCTTAAATTCCCCTTGTGTCCTGGGCACGTTGGCTGGAAAGTTAGGGATGAAGTATGTCTTCTTTACTTGACAGGGTTGAATAGAAACAATGGTGCAGAGAAAGGAGAATCCTGGGGTGAGAGAACTTCTGATCATCTCAGACACTTTCCAGGATACAGTCATTTGCCTCTGGTTAACTAGGAAGAATTGAGGGCAAAGGTGAGAGAGTAAATATAATTCCAACAGTCCCAAACCTTAGATAGGATCAGAGGAGACCATGGGTGATGTGAAAGCCCATTGTCCTAGGGCCCTGTTAGAATGAGAGTCACTGACACCTGACAGGTGGTCCAGTCCTTCCTGAATTCCAAGATGGCTACAAAGTGACTACAGGGGAGAATGACTCAGAGGACACAGATAGGAAATAAAGGAGACAGGCAAGCAACAATAGCTCAAGCCTCTAATCCTAGCTACTCAGGAGGCTGAGATGTGAGGATCATAGTTTAAAGCCACTCAGGTACGAATATGCAAGAGACAGTTGTCTCCAATTAACCAACAAAAGCTGGAAGTAGAGTTGTGACTCAGTGGTAGAGTTCCAGCCTTAAATGGAAAAACTAAGGGAGAGCAGCCGGGCCTTCAGTTCAAGCTTTAGTACACACACACACACACACACACACACACACACACACACACACACACGGAGGAGGCAGGGATGCCTTGCTTTTATCCTGCTCCTGGTTAATTCCAAGACAGGAATCTATGTTTACTAGAAGAAACAGCTGTTTTGTAAGCACCTCTTATCCTAACATCTATGAAAAGTTGAGCTAGTAGTATTTCAGTTCATGGATCAAATTGATATCCATGAAAGCAATCTGTAGCCATTTATACTTACATGCAGACAAGAAAGAAAGAGAAAGAAAAAGAGAAATGGAGGGAGGAAGAAAGGGAAGGAGGGAGGGAGTGAAGAAGGGAGGGAGGGAAAAAGAGAAAAAGAAAGAAAGAGAATAAAAGGAGGAAGGATTGGAGGGAGAGAGAAAGAAACAAAAAGAGTGAAAAAGACTGAAAGAACACAAGAGTAGGTGAGAAATAAAAGGAGAATACTTTCTGGGTAGAGGATGAGGTAGAAAGGTGCCTAGATTCCCCTTTACCCAGAAAAGCTTGCCTCTTTGGTATCCTGTGCCTTGGCTCAGAGTCGCTAGTTCTAAAGCAAACACTGGTCTACTGTCACACAGCACTGTAAGCATCGATTTCTAATTAGGCCTTTGGGTTTATGCTACTGAACTGCCACTTAGCCAGACAGAGAGAAGAGTCTCTATCCAAGATGGTACCTGGAGCTCTGGCTGATTCATTACACAAGAGCTACCAGGTAAATCCCTTTGCCATCCCATAGGAAATGTAAAGTCAGGGCTACTTGAAACCAGGTGTTTGGGTCAGGATGATGGTCATATCTTCTAGTCTATTATATTTTTTGTCTCTAGAGTCACATGGGTAGATCAGTGACCACCTGGAAAGTTGTAGGAAAATTACTTAGAGAAGAGTGACTTAAGAGTTCTCCTGAAGTCTAGGGCATAGGACAGTAGGATATGATATAAATGCAGAAGCCGTCACTCTTCTCTAAGTAATGTGCACCAGACTTCTCTGGGGAGCTTATAAAACAGCAGGTGCTGCTCCACATTTCATGGGATTTTGCTCCTTAGGTCTGAGGATGAATCTGCATTTAGATGAGCATTCCACACTGATTCTAATGCAACAAGGTCACATAACAAACTATTATGTTAAAAAAATGTATCACCTGGGGCTGGAGTATAGATTAAGGAATAGCATGTATGAGGCCTTGGGTTCAGTTCTTGGCACCAAACAAAAACTGATTTATGGAGCTATGGACAATGGAAGTAATTACACCAATCTGTCTTGACAAGCATGTGGGCCAAAAGCATTTCTTAAGAACGGCATGATTGGATATTGACTTTAAACTCAGTGCATGGGACATGCTGGGCAGATGATCACTACACGGACCAGTTTGCCAGAATTATTTGTACTTGTGGTTGCAGTAGTGTATCTTTTCCTGCCTGAGTTACATGACTAAACCATGATCCTCCTAGTGTTTCCTTCTCATCTTAATTAGGAGGTTAGATGTAGCCCACCATACAAGGCTTCTACTGGGTGATGTCTTGCAGATTTTCCCGCCTGGATTGACCCAGAAATGTAGTCCTTCCCATCTCAGTTTCCTGGGTAGCTGAGACGACAAGAGCACACCAGCAACCCTACTGGTTGAGCAAGAAAGTTTCTCTAGTGGATGCCCAGAGTGAACTCAAAGCAGGACTCTCTTCATCTTTGCCTCCCTAGTAGCTGGGTATGGAGGCCTGAGCCACACACCCATCATCCTCCTGAATTTCAGACAAATGATAACAAGGATTTCCATTGTACTGTTGAGCACTTGTGTTACCTTACTATAATTCCCTCAGCCGTCATGTTTCCCCAGACCTTCAGTCATAGGCACTGCCCTTAAATCAGGTGGGGTCTCCTGCAGATCAAATATAGAAAGGAGAGCAAGGGAGTTGAGGGAGGAATCTATCCTTCTTCTTGGCTCAAACTGCTGTGCTCTGCTGAGAGAAGGAAACAGAGGATTTGAGTAAGAGTCAGCATCTATCTGGCCTAACCTTCCAGGGGGAAGTGCCCACGACCTGCTACTTTCCAGGTGGCCATCTTGAGAACCACAAGAAGCAACTTTCCTACATCCAGGCGACCTCCTGGCATGAACAGCGTGAAAAGTTGAGCTAGCTCTGGTTTCATTTGGTAGGAGCTGTATTTGGAAAAAGGAGAAAAAGTTCTTATCATGAGGCCACAGTTCTTCTACAATGAGAGACTAGGAGGTGCTGGGAACCATGAGCAATCGGGCTGCTCATGGCAAGACGGATGATGGCAGCCCATAATGCAGATGACCAGAGCAATGAGGCAGAGAGTATCACAGCTCCTCTGAGGGTCCTGGTGGTGAGAATGACCTCAGCAAGGGATGTCACTCTTTGTCCTTTCAGGTCACTAAGTATTAGGCCGGGAACCCTCACAGACACTGGATGTCATGAAAGACAGGTTACATAGGGAATCTCTAATTTTCAAATAGCTTCCCCCAGTAAAATACACAGAACGAAAAGCAATGAGATTTAATATGTTTTATTCAAGCAAAAACACCTTAGATTTATCTCCTCGACATGTTTTGATAAAAGGCCCTAGAGTAATTTTTAGACACTATACATGTTCTGTCTGTATAATATCATTTTTGTATTCCGTGATGTTTTATATTTGATATATATTTCCAGTTTCATCACATTCCATTTGGAATATCCATACTTTCCCCATTTTTCAGTTGATATATTTTCTGTAACATTAAATTGCATTGTGATTTCTTTCCTCAATAGAATTATGGCATTCGAACATAAAAACATATAAAACTCATTATTGCTAGGCATAGAGTTGAATATTTTGAAGAATGTGAATTTATGAATAAACAAGAATATAGCAAAAAAATGTGTATTACAAATAATGCAAAATTATTCCATGAGGTAATTAAAGCATACAAGAAGAACTTTTTTCTTCTAGGCCTGGATCTTCTCTTTAATCTTGCATCATTAGTCGTTTCTTCCTCTTTCAGGTTTTATTCAGCTGCTCAACTCCATAGCCCCCCACTGAGGTTTTTGAAAATACAGTCAGGCTTACTATTGCATTTCAATGAAGAAGATGAGTACACTGTAATAGGGTAGGAAATATTATCATTAACATATCCATACAAAAATATTCCATAAATGAATATGTAAGTTAACATGTAAATCGATTCCATACAATAAAACACAAACCCTATACCATAAAATAATTCAGATAACCAAAATAACACACTAATTTAAAACTCTTTCCCCTGCTCCTCCCTCAAATAATATTGCATAGAGATTATGTGCAGTAACACTCACTTGGGCCCATTCCTTCCATGGTAACAATTGGTCAGCTGATGTTCACATAGAACAAGTTACCTCCTAGGAGCCTGTGCTTTTAACATATCTGTTAACACCACACCCAGCCCTGAGTTCCAACAAGGCCTAGGAGAATGCCATCTAGCCCTTGTGTCCTAACATGCCTGTAAGAGGACAGAAGCCCTAGCACATTTGTGTCCACTACTCTGCTGTCTACTGGCTGGGGACTGGGGTGCAGGGACAGAGCAGCAGGAGCCAGGTGTCAATGATTGGCTTAGCAGGCACAGAAGGTCAGGGATAGGGCAGCAAGGGCAGGAGTGGCAGGCAACAGGGTGGCAGAGATAAGCTGTCAGGACTGCAGAGGCAGGGTCAGGAAGGCAAGGCGGGGAGGGGGGCAGGGACAGAGGAGCCAGGACTAAAGTAGCAGGAAGAGGAGCCAGGACTAAAGTAGCAGGAAGAGAGGTTACACCACACAGGTAGGCCAGATCCCCAGCCTCACCTTCCCAAGTGTGTGTCTGTGGATCTTTAGACCACAATGACTACTTCCAAGAGTTCATAGGCCTCATTCTGGGAGGGCAAGCAGCAGTTCAAGGCTGGCCGCTGGTGCTGTACCACCTCAGGAAGCACCTTCAGGATCTCCTGTGCACTCAGGGTGTCCAGGATCAAATCTCCCCAAGGCTGTAGGATGGCCTCCACATAGTGAGGACACCGTCTCCCTTCTCCCAGCTCCTCTTGCATGTCAATGGCCACAGGCTGTGCTAGATCTAAGCTGGGCTCTGTCACTGGGCGCTCAGCTGCTGCCAGCTTCTTATCCTGGCACTTTGGGGCTTCAGATCCATGGAACAACATCAGGTCCTGTGGGTCCTCCTCCTTCTCTCTCTGATCCTGAGCAGGCTGGCTGGTCTCCCTCAGATGTACCACAGTGATCTCCAGCTCTTTGATGAGTTGTTCTGAAGCCTGCAGGCGGCTGACAAGAACCTGGTGCTCCAGTTCTCTCTCCTTGGCCACCTGCTGCATGTGGGCCAGGGCAGAGTGCAAATCAGAGTTTTCTGAAAGCAGATTCTGCATGCTCTGCTTGCCAACACTTCAGGTCGTTTTCCAGGATTTCCTGCATAGAGACCATCTTCTGGTGTTGTTTAATCTGTGTCTGCAGTTGATGCTGCAGCTCTTCCTTTTGGTGCTTCAGGTTTTCCATCTCATTCCTGAGTTGCTGGTTTTGAATAGAGCAGGCATCCAGGGCAGTGGCCAGGTCTTTGTAGGGTTTGTCCAGATGCTCAGTGTGACTGGCAGATGCGAGGTCCTTCACCATTTCACGTGATGTAGACTCAGCCTGAAGGGCCTGGAGCCCTGGAGGCAGCTGATCCTGGCTTTTGGTGGATGACCAAGTCATGGCCACAGTGGTGAGATTCATGCTGTAGTCAGTCAGAGGCTTTTGAATCAATGGCATCTTCTTGATTCTAGTGTCCGCAGAAGGGACGCTGGTAGGTGTGCCAGCCGGCCAAACAGGAGGCCGCTCAGGGTCAACATGGTCTTTGGGCACCTGCTCCTGTGATTTGGGATCCCCAGGGCTGGTCTTGGGATTTCGGACAGTTGGATTTTTCTTTGCTTTAGCTCCTTGAATACCCGCAGGGCAGTTTTTCTGTTGGTATTCCTGGAGTTTCTTCTTGGCTCTGCCCAACATCCTCCCTCTCATTTCTTCTGTCATGTTGAGGCTGGGATGGAGCCCGTGTGGGGGGCCCATATCCAGGACCTCAAATGTTTACCTCAGTCACCTCTATTCCAGCGATCACCGCTCAGGACCATGACCTCCTAGACTACCAGTAGAGGAATGAGTCTAAAGAGTGGAACCCAAGGGGCTTCCAAGCAACTAGAATGTGGGCGTGGCCTGAATTCTTCCCTCCGATTGGTCAATTTGAAAGAAGCCAAAAGGAGAGGGGCGTGGCCAATCTCCACACTAACCCCTATGTTAGGTAGAATGTGGGTGGAGGGCTTCACTCTAGAACCACCTGACAATTGCTTCCCCATGGTAGTAGTCCTTTCCCCTAATAATGTTCTAGTGGTGTGCAAACCTGGCTTTATCAGTGACTTGTCATGGCCTGCATGTCACTACTGCAGTCACTTTGTAAACCCAGAGTCCTCTTTCTGGCTATTGTCCTAGACTTCCCTGTGCTGCGGGCCTCACGGTCAGGTCTGGGGTTCACAGCCCTCATCTCAGGGAGTGGATGTTTAAAGGAGCTATAGGGAAGACTGCTGAAAATTCCCTTTCCTGACTCTGTGCCTCAGCACCTGCACTTAATGACATTATTTTAGACTGCACTCTTACACTAAGCATCCCTTTGCCTTAGCATTATTTTTCTCTTTCTCATACTAGTTTCCTAGAATTCGCTCTATGCGACAAGACAAGCTGAGAGCTCTCCTCTCTTTAGAAAATTGCAACAGAATTCTCCAACACAAATACTCTACTTTCCTTTCCTGATCATTGCCAGTGCACATTTTTCAAAGGAATCCAAATTCTCAGAAATGCTTTGGAAATAAAGGATCCCAGTTTCCTGGCACACAGGTGACAAAAGTTCAGGTAGGTCAACTGAGCCCCACTGGGACTGGAGACATTCCAGGCCCAAGAGAGCAAAGCTACTTGTCACAATTAAAGCTGAAGTGAGTTCAAAAGGATCAAAAATGGCTGAGAAAAGCATACATACGCTTTCTTCATCTAAAGTGATGGCATTAAAACAATAATGTATTTTGCTATTCATTTCTTTAAATAAAACCTCTGAGGTAGACTCTGTTTGCTTCCACCTATATTCTGAGCTATTTAGGAGACTGAGATCTGAGGATTTGGTTCACAATTATCCTGGGTACACAAATATGAGAGATTCTTGATCTACCATTAGCTGAAATTGCAGGTGTGACTCAAGTGATAGAAGGCATGCTGAGGGGGAAAGCTAAGCATGAGGTCTTCAGTTCAAGCCCCAGTAATGGCAATCCTAAGCAAACCAAACCAAAACAGCATGACAGAATATTCAGCTGAATGACCAAAGTATCGAGTGCTTATTTTTTGTGATTAGTGCCCCCTTGTGGCCATTGAGATAGTAAAAAGATGAGGGATGTCACCAAGCCCAGGTGAAAAGAAACACTGCAGAGCTACTTTCTTGTCTTCCCCCCTTTTGTGACAACATTGGGACTTGAACTCAGGGCCTGGATGTTGTTCGTTTGCTTTTTTTCTCTCAAGGCTGGTGCTCTACTACTTGAGCCACAGCTCCACTTCTTGCTTTCTAGTAGTTAATTGGAGATATGAGGCTCACGGGCTTTCCTGCTTCAGATGGCTTTGAACTGCTGTCCTCAGATCTCAGCCTCCTAAGGACTCAGTTCTCTATTGGCTCAGTGAGTCACAGTTCACTGTAAATATATGAAATTGTTCTATTTCAAGAAATGCAGTCTGATATAGTCTCAAGCTCCTAGAGACACACAGCCCTGGAATTCTGCATCTATGGGGAAAGGTCTTTAAGGCTAGCATTAAAATGGGAAGGGATGCCATTTCTATAACCTACAATGTTACAAGGGCTCCCTTGCTTGTTGTGGAGACTTTGGTTGGAATGCGTGGTACTGTTTTGCATATCTCATGAACTGGTTCCAGAGTAGCATATAGTGAATTTTCTATCCTTGGAAAAAATCAGTCTAAGCTGGGAGCCAATGGCTCCTGCCTTAATCTGAGCTACTCAGGAGGCTGAGATCTGGGGATCACAGTTTGAAGCCATCCCAGGCAGACAAACTAAAGAGATTTTTATCTCCAATTAACCATAAAAAAGCCAAACTGGACGTGTGGCTCAAGTCATAGAGTACCAGCTTTGAGACAATAAAGCTAAAGAATTTCAGATTTACTTATAACACAACACACACACACATACACACACACACACACACACACACTACAGCTCAGTACATGTATATATATATATATATTTATATCACATTCAAAGGCACATACTATATATATCTCCTCTCACACACACATATCATATGCCACCCATAATTCATCACATATACAACATTCACACCACAGCTCAGATGATACACACACCATGTACGACACTCACATACACTCCCTTCACCTCTCTCTCTCTCTCTCTCTCACACACACACAAACACAAACACACACATACACACACACACACACCCCACCTTAGACACAGACCACACACCACACATCAAATGTACCATGGCGTTTCACATTGTAGATACAACATACAACACATTGACACACATCTAAATGCTACACTCACACCCTCATTTACAGGAGTGTGCACACCACACACACACACACACACACACACACACACTCCTCCATTCCTGGGAGGAAGAGGAGGAGGCTTGGGGGCAAGTTTCACCATGGCTACTGGGAATGGAGGTTCTTGTATCAATTAGAAAATCCTCTTAGGGTCACCAATAGAATGATGGGCTGAATTTTCCATTTCAAATAAAATCCCAGTTCCAAAAGGAAGTGAAGGTATGCAGGTGGCCATTTTCACGGATGGGCTTGCTTGGGGGCAGGTATGCTGCTGAGCTGGAGCCGCTGGCAGGCCGGGCGGTCCTTGAGCAAGTGTTTCACCTTGTTGTATAACAGTAACACCCACCTCATGGCCGGAAGCGTGGCGTGATGCAGCATAGCCTTCACCAGGGGAATCTTGGCCTTTTTCTATTTTAATCTGGCTCTCAACTCAATTACCAAATAAGCCAGTGTAAGGAGAGAGAAACAAGGCTTCATGGCTGCTGATACCAATTCCTGGTGGGGCTCCACCCCAGGGGAAAGGAGGCTGAGGAATGACTGTGGACGCATGCAAGGCTGGGGGAATCTGGTGTGTGGCCACCATCGGATGTTGTATTTCTGTGTGTTTCTGCGAGTTGGGGTTCATGATGCTGAGTACTGCCACTAGATGGCGCTGCTTGCCTGTGCAGCCACCGCATGCCTCCAGAGGTGGTGGCAATCAGAGGCTCCCTGACCAGCCAGAGCACCTGGAGCTCCTGAGCTGTGTGGGTGTCCCCTGCTCTGTTTTCACAAGTTGTTGGCCAGACAATGAAGCCAGCTGGAAACTATGTTTACTGGACATGAAACTTACCTGAGCATAAACTTCCTATCACATAGACTTTGCCTTTCTGGGGGCAACATTCATCTCAGAGAGAAAATAGAGCCTTCATTTGCTCCATGCGATGCAATGTTATTGCTTTGGGTTCCCCAACCACAGGTCAAATCTAGAAACTGAGGCTCAGAGAGTTTAAATGACTGCACAGGGTCATGCAGCCGGGAGGTGGAAGGTGTTAAACCTGACATCAGAGCCTACTCTCTTCCATGCCTGACTCCAGTGGGAGCCTGGGAATTTCAGAGGAGGAGACAAGACAGACAACTTGAGGGTGTTCCAGGAACAGAGAGAAGACTGAAGCCTAGTGGTAGGGGCCTTCTTCCCTCAACCCAACTGCTGGGGCTGGGGTGATGGAGGAGCTCTGCAAACCTGGAATGGTGTGAGTTGGGGTTGAGCAATTGTCAGACTGTGTCCATACAGCAAGGGGCGATAAGGGGGGGACAGAGGTCACATTGTGGCTTCTCTCCTGGAGGAAACTTGGTTCTTTACAACTCTGGCCTGGCCCTTACCAGGACTCTGGGCACTTCTGAACTGGGTAAATTCCTAAAACTGGTCAGGGGAGAGAAGATCCAGGCTGGGTGGAGGTGCCTCAGCTTCCTGAGAAGGGGTATGGAGTTCTACCTGAAACTCTGCCTGCTGAGCTGGGCTCCTGTTGGTACCCCTGCATGCACAAAGAAGCTTTGGTTGTAGAGGGCAATGAGGGAGCAGAGGCATCCCCTGATCCACAGGTCAGCTCTCACTGATACCCAAGGCCATTCTGCTCATCATCATCACACCTGTCTGGTCCCATCACTGTGTGTGTGTGTGTGTTTGTGTGTGTGTGTGTGTGTGTGTGTGTGTGTGTGACATTATGACATTACCGGGGCTTGAACTCAGAGCCTGGACACTCTCTCTTAGCTTGTTCCACTCAAGGCTAGTGCTCTACCACTTGAGCCACACCTCTACTACCAACTTTTTGGTGCATAATTGGAGATAAAAGTCTCACAGACTTTCCTACCCAGGATAGCTTTGAACCATGTCCTTCAGCTGTCAGCCTGCTGAGATTACAGCCACTGGCTCCTGGCTGTCCTGTGTTTCTAGAAGGCTGCAAAGCTCCTACTCAGGAGCCCACAGCACCCACAAGCCATGGAACCCAGTTATTTCCTACCATCTTCAAGGTCCAATAGGAGAGTGATAACCCATGTTGGGGTGAGGCAGAGGGGAGAGGAAGAAATGATACCCACAGAACATCTGCCTGGTGGGGGGATTGCCTTGGTATTACATCTTCACCTCCATAATGACATGAGATCAGAGAAGATACTACTGGCTTCTATTCCTAATGCCAAATGGGACTCCAATCCTTCTTGCTCCTTTTTTCTAAGTCATACGCAGTGTAGAGGGAACTCATGGGAAGAGGCACCCAGGGTTTCATGGGATGCTTATTGAGAGCCTGGAACTTTCTCTCCAGCAGCCACTGCAAGGCTGACCTAAGTAGAAACTTCCGGCCTTGGCCACTGCCTTCCACATTCACATGCCGTTGTGTTTCATGGCTCCATCTCCTCAGTCTCTCATCCTTCATTTGTCTACAAACTCCCCTGACCGCTTTCCTACCCTCCTGTAGTCTCAAGACTGTTCAGGAAGCCCACAGCTCTCTCTTCCATCTGTCTCAGACAGTAGGTCAACACGTTGTATCTTATTTTAGGCTCAAATATATGGGGGTCTCTTTCTTCTGTACCTCACTTTTCTGCATTCTGCTCCACTTCCTGCCCCTGTATCCCAGCACCAAGCAACCATTGCAGTCTGCCTTTGCATCAGGAGTATCCTCTGCAGGGAGAGCAAAAGCAGGGAGCTATAAGAGTGGGGTGTCTTTCCCATCACTGGGGAGGCCCGGCAGAGAGGCAAGATGCTCACACCTGTAATCCCAGCTGCCCAGGAGACTGAAATCTGAGGATTTGAAACCAGCCCAGGCAAGAAAGTCCATAAGACTCTTATCTCCAGTAAACTACCAGCCAGATGTGGAGGTGGAGCTGTGGCTCAAGTGATAGAGAACTAACTAGCCTTGAGCGAAAGGAAGTTCAAGAATAGTGCCCAGGGCCTGAGTTCAAGCTCCAGGACTGGCACACACACACACACACACACACACACACACACACACACACACACACACACACACACACACAAATTTAAAAACTCCTGCTTTCATTGTATTTGATGTTGGTATAATTTGTGGAGGGGAAGGGAAAAAACAAATTGCTTAAATAGGGATACAGGTGGACCCATTGTAACAATGAGATGTACAAGTAGTTATGCTAATAAAGAACTTTACAACTTTGGAGGGGTGGGGGAGAAGGAGGAGGGGAGAATGGGAAGGGATGGGAAGGGGAAACAGAGGAGGAGGCAACAATGCTTGATAAGAAATGTACTCATTACCTTGCCCAAGTAATTGTAACCCCTCTGTATGGTATTTTCACAATAAAAAAATTAAAATTTCCTATGCTGAATCCTACCCCCAAGGATGCTGGCAGTTGGGAGGTGAGACCTCTGAAGGTGATTTAGGTCACTCACAAGGGAGGGCCTGCCCATGGGGTCTGTGCCCTTATGGATCGCTCTTGCCCTCTTCCAACCATGGGAGGACAGAAGAGGAGGTGACATTGTAAGCCAGACACCGTGGTGTCTCACAGACACCAAATCCGCAGGCACCTCCAGCCCTAGAATTCTGAGCAATCCATTAGTTGTTTATAAGCCACTAGGAGATAGAACCTCATTAGCACTGCCTGAATTGATCAAGACAGGCATCCTTGAGACAGATTGAACTTCACCCCTAGTCATCTCTGACTTAGACTGGTGATAGAGTTCCATGGCTTGGCCAGTGGTCTAGTCAAGCAGGCCTACATCATGAAACCCTAAAGAAATCCTAGATACCAGAAGTCCCAGCAGTCCCTTGGATGTGCTGCGGGGGGTGCCTCACCCTAGATTGGAGTTCCTTATCATGTATGTCTTTTTTTGTTGGTGGTGGTTGTGGGGCTTGAACTCAGGGCCTGGGCACTGTCTCCGAGCCTCTTTGTGCTCAAGGCAAGTGTTCTACCACTTGAGCCACAGTGCTACTTCCAGTTTTTGAGTGGTCTATTGGAGACAAGAGTCTCAGGAGGATCTTTCTGCCCAGGCTGGCTTTGAACCACAATCCTCAGATCTTAGCCTCTTGAGTAGCTAGGATTACAAGGGTGAGCCACCGGTGCCTGGCCTACCATGAATATCTTTACTTGGCTTCTTACTCTTTTTTGTGTGTGCTAGTCCTGGGGCTTGAACTCAGAGTTTAGATCTTTCTCTGAGCTTTTTTTCTCCCCTCAAAACTAACATTCTATCCTTTGAGCTATAGTTTCATTTCTAGCTAGTTTTGGTGATGGTTAATTAGAGATAAAAGTCTCATAGATTTTCCTGCCCAGGCTGGCTTTGTGAACTCTGATCTTCAGATCTTAGCCTCCTGAGCAGCTAGAATTACAGGCATCAGCCTGGCACCCAGTAAGTTCTTTACTTTTATCCATGATGCTAAAGAATAATAATAACAGGCTGTAGATAGTTCTAGAAAACCAACTGAGGTTAGTGATTGGTAGAAACACTAGACTGTGGTTGGCCAGGCAGAGTGTGGTAGTGGTTAGCATTTGAAGTAAGAGAAGTTTTGTTTCTGTGCTGGTCTTGGGGCTTGAACTTAGTATCTGGGCACTGTCCCTGAGCTTTTGTGCTCAAAGCTAATACTCTACCACTTGAGCCATAGCTTCACTTCTGGCTTTTTTGGAGGTTAATTGGAGATAAGCATCTCACAGATATTCCTGCTAGGCTGGCTTTGAACCACAATTCTCTGATCTCAGCCTCCTCAGTAGTTAGGATTATAGGAGTGAGCCTCTGGCGCAAGGCCTAAGTAGAGAAGCTTTGTAGGGCAGATTTCCCTAGCTTGTGGGGTGTAATTCCAGGCAGGTAGTGTCAAAATTTGATTGTACTTGTGGATACCCAGTTGGCGCAGGAGGATTAGAATTCAGCCCTGTTCTCTAACCCCAACCTTCCTTCTCTCCTGGAGGGCAGTTCTAAGCTTCACTGGTCTGTGGTCCTGGCTGAGGCCTGGTGATCTCCATTGCCCTGTGGGAGAAGCAAAGGGCCAGCAGCTTTTCCCTGGAAAGAATCTCTGTGGTAGACCATGGTGGGTTCTTTGGCCTGTGCTCTGGCCTAAAGAAATACTCTCATAGCAATCCCTCTCCGGGGCTCAAGAGCACCAGAGCTGGGAGGTATAGCCCATCTTCCATGTAGCCCATCCTCCATGTAGCCAGGGTACCTGGGGATACATCCCAGATACTACCATCTAAGATTGGTTTGGTAAATAATAAAAATGCCATCAAATCCACCAGGCTTGTTCCAGGTTGATACTGAACATATCTGCTTGTCTAGAAGCCCAGGGGTGGAGTGTGGGGACTCAGGGCTGGGCCGAGCAATAGATTTCCTTCTGAGATGGCTGGAGGGGCTGCAGCTACGGTGTGTCCCAGGGTGAAAATGGTACTTCTCGTTATTGCCAGAGGCTTTATAGACAGTCCTGGCTCTCTTATCCAGAGCTGTGAGTATATGCTTATGGGTGTATGTACATGCATGTGTTGATACTGGGGCTTGAACTCAGGGCCTTGGCACTGTCTCTGAGCTTTGTTAATCCAAGCTAGTGATCTACACTCAGGCCACAGATCCATTTCCAGCTTTTTGCTCATTAATTGTAGATAAGAGTCTCATAGACCTACCTTCCCCGGACTCTCTTCAAACTGTGATCCTCAGATTTCAGAATCCTGAGTAGCTAGGATTGCAGCCATGAGCCACCAGTACCCAGTGTCCAGGGATGTTTATAAGGCACATGTAGCTTGTTTTGTTTTGTTTTGTGTTTTGCCCTGAAGACAGGGCAGCAGCACCAGGTCTCCCAGTCACCAGTGCAGAGTTCTGAGGCTGCCATATAAATACCTGTGAGCTGGATGGTTAACTACACACGCTTATTTTCATACAGCTCTATGGGCTGGACATCTGTTATTGTCAACTGAGTTGGGGTCTCCTAAAGCATCATAATTCAGCTTATAAATGCTGTCTTTTCCCTGTGGCTTCACATGGTCTGTCCCTCTGCGTGTATGTCTGGGTCCTGATCCCCTGGGCTTATAAAGATGCTAGTCATCTTAAATTAGGGGCCACAGTGACAACCTCATTTACCTCCATAAAGACCTTTTTCCAGGAAGTAGAAGTATGGCTCACATGGTGGGAGCATCGGCCTTGAGTGCAAAAGCCACATGAGAGGAAGCCAAGTGAGAGGGTATAGGTCCTGAGTTCAAATCCCAGTACACACACACACACACACACACACACACCTCATTCTTACTCTGTCTCACACACATATTTTCTTCTGTCTCTCTCTTTCACTTTCTCTCTCTGACTGTCTCTTTCTGTTTCTGTCTCTGTCTCTCTCTGTGTCTCTGTCTGTCCTCTGCCTGCCTGCCTCCCTGTCTGTCTGTCTGTCTCTGTCTCTGTCTCTCTCTGTCTCTCTCTCTGTCACATACACACATACACCTTTCTTGCAAATCAGTCACATTCCGACCTACCTGGATTTGGAATCTCAACATTTGAATTTGGAAAGTGACATATTCAATATCACAGCTTAGATTTCAAAGATTGGTGGAGAATTTTTCAATAAGAGATAGCTGACATCCTTCCTATCAGCCTGATAGAGTCCAAGAAAGACTATCAGCTCTGCCCTAGATCTCCACAGGGGTAGGGTGAGCCCCGCAGGGGTGGGGTGAAGAGGGCAGGTATAGTAGGCAATGCGGTGATGGCTGGGACTCTGGTTATTTCTCTGTCCAGTGATCAGAGTGGACTGACAGGGAGGTCAGGTCTACGGTGGCTGTGGCAGGGTAGCGGTGGGCCAGCCTGGCTGCATCAGGCACTGGGGTCTTCTGTCTGTCCACCTCTCAGGTCTGACATGGAGTCTCCTCAGTGACTACTTGGCTGAGATGGCCGAGGCATGTTCTGCCTCCTCTCTTCAGCCTCCTGGAGTTGGCATTTTCTGGAACTTTCACACCCTGTTTCTCATTTTGCTAAGCGTCCCCCTCGAGAAGGGACATGCTGCATGCATTTAAGAGCGCAGATGCGTGCTGGCAAGTGTTGGCCATGCGTGGTGGTGGCCTGGGAACAGGGCATGGTAGCAAAAATCAGGGCAGTTGGAAAATCAGAAAAACATGTGTTTTGATGATGTTGTAAACTCTCCAGTTTATAAAGAAATCCAAATGATGTAATGACGAGGCCCCAGAAATGACTAGGCCCAGGCCCTCCAATTCCCACCTCTGTGCCTGAGAAAGAGAGAGAGAGCTATCAAGATTCTTCCATGAAGAAGGAGTTGATGGGTCCTGTGGATCATTGTCAGGCAGGTTGTTGCCGGGTCTCCTTTAAGTTGGTCAGAAATTCCATCCAATATTGCTCACATCTATGAAATCCTATCAGCAGTCCTGTGTGTGTGTGTGTGTGTGTGTGTGTGTGTGTATACTAGGGCTTGACTGACATTTTACCATTTGAGCCACAGCTCTACTTCTATCTTTGTGGTAATTAATTAGAAATAAGAGGTTCTGCCTGGGCTGGCTTTGAGCCACAATCCTCAGTTCTTAGCCTCCTAAATATTCCAGGCCTCTAAGACTACAGGTATAAACCACTGATGTTTCCAGTTACCAGTCTTAGAAGACTGGCTGCAGTTAAATGTTTTGCCTCTTCGTCATTCATTCATCTGATGTTTGCTGAATCTTTTCTGAGTGTTTGTTAGACTCTTGTGGCAGTAGATTTCAAAGTATGGCTGCATCAGAATCATTAAGAACCTGACAATGAATTCCATGCTGGTGGTTCATGCCTGTAATCCTTGCTCCTTAGGAAGTTGAGATCTCAGGATCAAAGCCAGCCACAGCAGATAAGTCAGACTCTTATCTCCAATTAACAAACAAAGAGCTGGAAATGAGGTGTAGCTGAAGTGGTAGAGGGCCAGCCTTGAGTAAAAAAGCTAAGGGAGAGTGCAAAGTCCTGAGTTCAAGCTCCAATACTGGTGCATATATGTGGGTCCCCCCGCCACACACACCCTATACCTGACAATGGAAATGTAGATCTCAGGCACCAGCCCAGTTCACTGATGAGCTGAGAGGTTTCAGCTCTCTGCTTTTGCCAGCTCTGGCAGCTTGAGTCTGATGAGCATTTGAGATTGAGAGTTAACTTCCCTACCATCTGCTCTGAGCAAGGAGGATCATATATGTCCTTAGAAGAATTATGGAGAGGTAAAGAGGAATGTCGAGTCCACAGGAGGGGCAGAGGACTCAATAGGGCAGCAGACATGAGCTGGATGGTGAAGTTATCAAATACTTAGCATAAAGATTTCCTTCAGACTTGCAAGGATCTCTGATCCACTTGGGACGGGCATGGTGCAGTGATGTCACACCTCTGGGAAGATCATCTTGGAACTGGTGTTGTGGGTAGATTGGAAGGGATCCCACTTCAGAAACACAAAGTCCAGTTAGGAGGTTGGTGGGATGATAGTCCAGAACATAAGACTGAAAGTTTGAATGAGGGAAATGAGATCATGTGTACTAGAGAAAATGGAAGCCATTTTGCTGTGCCTTGAGATATCCACAAGATGGCCGGGGGGCCCTGAATGACTCCTAAGTTTCTGGTATGGCGACTGGGTAGTGGTGTTGCCATTCTTTGAAGCAAGAGATGGAGTTTTGGACTTAACAGTGGGTTCAGTTTGGGACATGGTGAGTCTGGATGAAGATGCAAGTCTGGAGCCAGGTGAATCAGACTGGAGATAGGGTGGGAGGTGGGAAGAGATCCCCAGAAAGAAGCTGACGGTAGCCTTGGCCAGGTGATCCATAGCACAGTAATCAGATCACTGCATATCATTGAATTAAGTCTGGCTTTGGTGCTGGAATGGAAAAGACTCAGGGACTCAGTGACATTGTGTGCAGTTGCTCATGTGGCTGCACAATACCTTACGTGGCCAGAGAGTTGGATGGGAATGAACAGAAGGTTTTAGGCTTGATGTGAGTCAGAGCAGCTGCGGTTGCCAGAAGTATATTCCCCAAGCTATCTTTATTGATGGAGAGAAATGAACTAGCTGAATGGAAGGCAAGGCCTGTGCCGCTTAGATCTCAGGAGAGTAATCATGGCTGAACTGGAAAGAAAGGGACCTACACCATGTCCAGGTTGCTCTCCCTGAGGGATGGATGGTGGGAACATGTGCATTGTTCCTGGGGAGATGATTCACTGAAAAGTTGTCATAGCTTCACAAGTGATATAGAACAGGAGAGGAATCAAGATGGTAGAGTAGCGACAAGGATTAATCTGAGCTCCCTCTGATCAGAGGAACAGGACCTCTAACACAGAACTCCACTTCAAGATACCACAGCAGCCCAGTGCCAGTGGCACATGCCTGTAATCCTAGCTATCAGCAGGCTGAGATCTGAGGATGACGTTTCAAAGCCAGCCTAAGCAGGAAAGTCTGTAAGACTTATCTCCAACTAACCACCAGAAAACCAGAAGTGTAGCTCAAAGTGGTACAGTGCTAGCCTTGAATGAAAAAGCTCAAGGACAGCAGCCAGACCCTGAGTTCAAGCCCCGTAACTGATGTGTGTGTGTGTGAGAGAGAGAGAGAGAGAGAGAGAGAAACAGAGACAGAGAGAGACAGAGAGAGACAGAGACTACACCAAACAAACTAGAAATAGAGTTTGGCACCAAGCAAGAAGATTCAAATTTAAGCATCTACAAGAGGGGAAACAAAACAGAGAAGTTGAAGAAACGTAGATCAAGGGCCTGCAAAGGGCTGGCAGGGACTTTCTGTGATCAGAGCTACTGTTCTTCCCAGAAGCCCCTCTCCTGAGGTAAGGGAATGAAGAAGGGGCCTGGATTTGTTGCTGTTCTTTTATTTTATTTGTTATTGGTACTGGGACTTAAACTAAGGGTTTCATGCTCTCTCACTGGTCTTTTTCTCTCAAGGCTGACTTTCTATCACTCGAGCCACAACTCTACTTCCGGTGTTTTGCTGGTAGAGATGAGAGTCTCACAGATTTTCCTGCCTAGGCTGGCCTTGAAGCCATGATCCTCAGATTTCAGCCTCCTGAGCAGCTAGGATTACAGGTAGGAGCCAAGAGTACCCAGTGACCATCTCATTTTTAAGTGAAAATCAAAGTAAATGGTGATATTTCCTCTTTTAAAAGCCAGCCCACGTTTTCTTGTGTTTTGTTTTCAGAGAGAAATTTAAGGAAGTAAGTCACCATTCTCAGGCCTCTAGGCCATCTTCAGATTCCTGTTGAAAACTTGGACAGGAGACTTGTAACATCCTTGTCGACTGCCCTTATTAACTGGACATTCTATTTAAATTGCACTTAGCACCTGCCTCCAATTACTCCACTCTGGCGGAGAGCAGAGTTCTGATTAGATGTTCGGTTCCACTGCAGCATGCCATCACCCGAGGCACAGGCCATCATCTGTCTTCATCAAGCTGGTGTCCTCTGTGGCCTGACAGCAGCCTCCATTTGGGGAGGGAGCAAGGAGTGAGTGCCGAGCAACCATATGGCCAACAGCAGTGTCTACGGTGCCCAGGGAGCCATTTGTATTCATTATCTTTCTCCCAATCATTGTCCCGGGGTTCCAGGGGCCGTGGTGAGCAGGCAATGACGGGCAGCCAGGTTGGGAGCTGGAGGAGGTGGAAAGGTTAATGCCCAGATGATGGCGATGACATTGACTGTGAGTGAAGAAGGCAGCTGCTGCTCTTGACGTTGATGGGTCCTGCCATTTTGGGAGCACCTGTCATGGCCAGGTATTCTGTCAACCATGAGACCTAATCTGTCTTGGGTATCCCAGGTTCTGTGTTCCCCCTCTCTTTCTCTCTCTGTGCCCCATGAAAACTCTAGGGGTCCTAGTGAGGCCTTCTTCCACTCTATAGAGGAAGAAATGGAAACTATTTCTCTGGGAAATCAAATCTGTGCCTTTTATCTCAATTGTTCCAATGTGACTGCCTGGACCCCTACCACTGCCTTCCAGGAAACAACACCTGAATCAGGAGGGCTAAGTCCTGTGGGGCCCATGGAGGGAGGCAGGAAGGGAGGAAGGGAGAGAGGGAAGAAGGAAGGGAGAGAGGGAGGGAGGGAGGAAGGGAGAGAGGGAGGGAAGGTCTGAGCTAGGAGACTGTAGACATGGAGTCTCCTCTACCAGTTTCATGAACATGGATAGAGATCTCCTCTCCTCTCCTCTTCTCCCCTCCTCTCTACTGTCTTTCCCTCTCCTCTCCCTTCCACTTCCTTCTTCTCCTTACCCCTCCTCTTCCCTTTTCCTTCCTTCCTTCCTCCCTCCCTCCCTTCCTTTCTTTCTTCCTTCCTTCCTTCCCTTCCTCCTTCCTTCCCCTTCATTTTCTTTTCCCCTCCCTTCCCTGTCCCTTCTCTGCCTTTTCTCCTTCCCCTATCCCTCTTGTCTTGTCTTTACTTTTTGTGCCAATACTTGGGCTTGAACTCAGGTCCTGGGCACTATCCCTTAGTTTTTTCACTCAGGGCTGGCAATCTACCACTTGAGCCACAGCTCCACTTCTGTTTTTTTCCCCCACTTTGGTGGTTAATTAGAGATAGAAGTTTCATGTACTTTCCTGCTTAGGCTGTCTTTGAACTCTGTGATCTGAGGATCTCAGCCTCCTAAGTAGCTGGGATCATAGGTGTGAGCTACTTTGCCAAACATGGATAAGTTTCTTGATGCAAGCAGGACTGATTTTGGGGAGTCTAAAATGTAGCCAGATGTGTGTGTGTGTGTGTGTGTGCGTGCATGCGTGCACGTGTGTGCATGCATGCATGTGTCCATGTGCATGCTCACAGGAGCCTGTGTACAAAAGCTGAATGGTTTCAATGAGGATAAAGAGAGGACCATGCAGTAAGTGGGAAAACTTACAATTCCACTACTCAGAAAAAACAATCCTGAGAATTCCAAAAAGGAGCCTATGGGGTTGTTAGCTCCAGCTTACCCACCAACTGACCCAGAATGACCAAGGCCTGAATCAGAGAAAGGAGACAGATATGTGACTTTCCTGTTCTGAGTTCAAGGATAGCAAGAAGGAGCTTGCTGTCCAGGTGAGTCCCTGGGAGAGAGAGGAGCACTCAGGGTGACACTAGATACAGGACCCTTTGTCTTAACCAGAATTTTCACCTAGATGTTAAAGGAGAAAAGTTGCAATCTGTTATTAGACATTCTGTTCATCTGGGAGTCAGAGAAGTTCCAGTAGTCCTGACAATAGGATGGAGGGGACCATTTACCTACAACCTGTTCTGCCAAAGATGCTGCATGCTAAACACAGAGAATGCACTCTTGAAAATCAGACCAATGCGGGTTTAACGTTTGCTTTAAACCAGCCAAGTTAATTGGCAAATTAAATTTCCTTTAAATGGAAATCAGGAGTAGCTAGGATTACAGACATGAGCCATCAGAACCAGCAATTTTTTTATTATCTGTAAGTAGTTGTACCAAGGGGTTGTCATTTAACACAGCATCTTATGCATACAAGGTATCATGGTCCATGATACTCCTTTGAACATTCTCATTCCCCTACTTCCCTTACTTTTCTTAATTTTGTAGGCTATGCATTGGATTTTTGTGTTTTTTTTTGGTCCGGTCGTGGGGCCTGAACTCTGAGCCTGGGCATTGTCACTCAGCTCTTCAGCTCAAGGCTAGGGCTCTACCACTTGAGCCACAGTGCCACTTCCGGCTTTTTTTTTCTTTTTGCTTATGTGGTGCTGAGGAATCGAACTCAGGGCCTCAGGCATGCAAGGCAAGCACTCTAGCACTGAGCCACCTTCCCAGCCCATGGATTTTTTTTTATTTCTTCCCCTTCTCTTCATTGGTCTACCAGCCTCCCTTTGACCTCACTCTACCCCCTTTCAAGTATCCATTTCCAGTTTTTTATTTTGTTAACCTTTGAGTTAGCCTTGGTAAGGATTTGCACCATGTATTTAAGAGAACACATTTGTGTAAACTTGCATACCTCCCAAAATACTTCTTAAATATTTATAGATGAATTCTAGTTTGCACATATGAAAAACATGTAGCCTTTGTCTCTGTGGGTCTGACCTACTTCATGTAACATATTTTTCCAGGTCCTCGTATGGAATCAGCCCAGATACCCCTCAATGGACAAAGGGATCAAAAATGGGGTACATATATATACAGAATGGAATTTTATTCATCCATTAGAAAGAATGATATTGCATCATTTACAAAGAAATGGGAGGATTTGGAAAAATTATCTATCTATATACATATCTATATGCACATAAATGTGTGTGTGCACACGCACACACACACACACACACACACACACACACGCCAGTCCTCGAGCTTGAACTTAAGAGCCTGGGTCCAGTCCCTGAGCTTCTTCTGCTCAATGTTAGTGTTCTACCATAGCCACAGATACACTTCTGGCTTTTTCTGAGTAGTTTACTGGAGATGGGAGTCTCACAGACTTTTTTGCCCAGGGTGACTTTGAACCACGATCCTCAGAGCTCAGCATCCTGAGAAGCTAGGATTACAGGTGTGAGCCACCGGTTCACCAGAAGATGTAATATAGAAACCCTGACCTCAGTTTCCTCCTACTCACAGATGTGTTCCCATGGTCAGGAGCCATCCCTCCATGGGCTTCTTGTCCCCTGGTCTGAAGGCAGAGAGCAATGCAGGTGGTGACTGTGAGGTGAGTGACCATGAGGTGTGCTTCCTGATGCATGCCCTGCTCAGCAAGCATACCCTCTGTCACGAATGGGTCTGAGTCTGCAGTGGCTAAGCAAGATCTGCCACTGTCTGTGATGGTTTTCTTACTCTTTCATGGGCAACCCGAGCTTTCTCAGCCTGCAGCTTCTTTATGCTTTTCATGATCCCATTAGCAGAGGAGCACAGAGTGGGAAAAATCAGTGTCCTGTCCCCTGTACTTGACCCTAGAGCCTTTAATTAGCTCATGACATCAGCAGCCCATCATTTCCGCCTGTAAGCCCCACTTTGATTTTTCTAGCACAAACACTGCTCTAGGACAACTGATAAGACTTGGAGGGGCTCATGTGACAGACCTTGGGAGTACATGGTGGTGTGTCACAGGCCAGTGCGGCTAATCCCTTAATGAGGGGTGGGGACCACTGAGGCCAGGGGCTGGGGGAAGTGAGGGCCGCAGATGCACAGCTGGGCAGCACAGCGGGGCCCAGGAATGCTTTACACTAACAAACCAGCCCATCACAGGGCAGCTCCTCCACCCAAGGCAGCCTCATGGAAACTTGCACTAATTATGGACAGAGCAATATCACTCTGGAAAGGATGTGTGATCTTATGGCCTCTGGTGATAATATTTTAGAGCTGTGACATTAACATAAACAGTGCATGGTAGGTGGGCAGGAGGAGAATGGGAAGCCTTCGCAGCCTGTCAGTTCTGTTAGATCTAGGGATGGATGGCCAGGAACAGATGTCCTGCCCCGTACACAGAGCTGTTCATAGGACTGGATCCAACAGTAGCCATTTTCTGTCCACTTGTTGTGGCTAGAGGTGTCAATCATCAGTTCTCACAACAGCCTTTCTAAGTTATACCTTGGAAAGCTGCTAAGGGGTGAAAGCAGCAAAACCAAAAGCAATTTGGGTCTCAAAATTCATTTAAGAAACTTATAGTCTCAAGTTCTCACTTAGCCTTTTCACTCAAGGCCACTTAAGCCAGACCTCCAAATGTGGCTATTGGCTGGTTAATTGGCAATAAGAGTCTCTCCAATTTGTCTGCTTAAGCTGGCTTCAGATGGTGAACCTCAAATTCTAACCTTCTGAGTAGTTAAGATTACAAACATGAGCCACTGGTGCTTTGTTGATAAAATTTATTTAATTAAAAAATGAATCAGAAGTGGCGCTGTAGCTCAAGTGGTAGAGCACTCGCCTTGAGCTGAAGAGCTGAGGGACAGCGCTCAGGCCCAGAGTTCAAGCCCCACGACTGACCAAAAAAAAAAAAAAAGAATCAAAGAGTATTCTGAAGAATTGAGCTCACTCACTGAATTAGCAATTTCTTGTGTTAGTTTCCTGGTGAACAGATAGCTTGCACCTTAATTTACCTTTTTTTCCACAAACCTACCATCAACTTTGAGGCAGATTATGGAACTGTGTTTGCTTTGAAGAATAGCAGTAGAATATTATTTGCTAAAAATATTTGTATTTATAAAGATATTATAGTTTCTTAACTAGAGCAGACGCCATGTCCCAGATCCGGCTTTCCGCTAAAGGAATACAGGAGAAACTTTTCTTTTTCCACAGAGACATCTGGGTTAATGTCCTTTATCAAGAGGCAGGTCGGCTCTGCTGGTGAAGTCAGAAGTTGTCTTTTAAAAAATATTTTTATTACGGTTAAGTAGTTGTGTAAAGGAGTTGTAAAGTTGGAGGTTTAGAAAGGGATTCCTCATGGCTTTGTCAGCATATACGTGAATGTTTATACTCCCAAACATGCTCAGAGTTGAAGTTGTATCTACACTTTGAAAAAAAAAATCAAACCATCCCTTACTCTTAGGATTTGATAGGATTTGAACCTGTGAGCCTGTACAGGGCACTTCTGTCACTGGCCTTGTGAAAGTGACAGCAAAGCAGCTGTCCCAGGGGACTGCAGGCAGGTTCTCCCTGCTGGAGGGTAGGGCCAGGAGAGATAGAGCTTTCCAGGGGGCTTCCTGATGCCATTAGGGGGAAACTGGCGCAGGATCCCATCCCAGAAGAAAGATATGGAGCATAAAACCACTCATGTACCTCATGTTCCTCCCCCCACCCGCCATGAGTTTCATAACTGTTCAAGTAATAGAGAATCCCCTGTGAGAACCGAAAAGTTGAAACATTTGGCCAAGATCACACAGCTTCCAAGTGGGAAGTGGGGCTTCAGCCACAGTATGCACCATGTGTATGATGCCCAATGCTTTCAAGTGTCTTGTACATTGTCTGTTCAGTAGGATCTCTGTAGAGTTCTCCACCCGCTAGACTGTGATGTCAAGGAGACAGAGTCATGGGTAAGAGGACATGACTCTGGCCCAGTGTCCCAACATTCTGCCTGATTCCAGTTCTAAAGACTGCATCCCCCACACTGTACACTGCCTCCTGGTAGCATGTGCAGACCCTTACTTGGTGGTCTGGGGTGCACCGACGTCACAGCTCAGACAATGGAGAGAAACCTTGGTGTTTCCATGATAACAAGCATCTCTCACTATACTGCATAGGTACTGGAGAATTGTGAATCGAGTGGAGATACCCTATACTCCTTCGCTGACTAATATTTATGTGTCATTCCCGCCCTAGATAACTTAGCATTTTGGAAGCACCATGGTCCTGAAACGAATGGCACAGACCCTGATGTCTGAAAGGACCAGAGGGAGTCCTGGCTCTGTCACTGGCCAGTTGGTCACTTTGGGCAAGTCACATAGTAGGCCTGGGCTTGTCCATCTGTACAATGGGTATGATACATACACCTGCCTCAGGGAAGTGCTGGATAGATTATGCAGGGAAGCAATGTGCAGTGGAGCTCAGCTTAGGTGAACAGCAGAAAGGGGTAGAAGTCTACTCAAATGGATGAAATACATTCTGGTGATGAGGATGTTGTGGTGGACATGAGTGAGTGGAAAGGATTGGGCCCCAGCTAGATTGTAAGGGAGGCCTCAGTAAGAGGTGAGAGCGACACTCCTGTGAAGATTTGCACAAAGCAAACAGCACAAGAAGAAGAAAAAAAATGAGCAAATGAATTGAACAGATATGTCTTCCTAAGAACAAGTACACATGGTTAATAAAAACAGTAGGAAGTGGTCAGCATTCTTAGCCATAAAGGTAATGCAAATTGAATAAATACTAAGATTCCCTTCATCCCAGTCAGAACATAAACAACAAATGTTGGCGCAGATTGGGGAAAAGTGGAACCCTCATACACTGAGTGGGCACATAAGCTAAACAACCACTGTGGAAATTTAATAAGGAGGGTCCTCAAAAAATGAAACATATGCCCTCACTCTACTACTCTAGGACATGTATCTGGAGGGTAAATTAACATACAAGAGAGACATCTGCATATCCATGTTTATTACAGCTCTTGTTAAGCTGTGAATCAGTCCAGGTGCCCAACAAACCAATAATGGATTTTTAAAATGTGATTTAGTTCAGCCTGTCAGGAAGCTAAAGATCACAGTCAAAGGCAGCTCAGGCAAAAAATCTGTGAGACTCCTATCTCCACTTAACCACTAGAAAACAGAACTGGAGCTGTGGCTCCAGAATGCCACCCTTGAGGTGAAAAGCTAAGGGACTATGCCCAGGCCCTGAATCCAAGCCCTTATATCAGAACACACACACACACACACACACACACACACACACTCACAGAGGGAGAGAGAGAGAATACATGATCATGTATTGCAAAGCCATAAAGAAAATTGAAGTTGTCATTTGCAGGAAAATGGATGGAACCGGAGAATATTTGCATGTTTTTGCTCATCAATAGATTCTTATTGTGGAATTCCTAAAATTCCTATGATGCAGATGCTGATGATAACAGGACACAAATTTAAATAAAAGGAGATCTAGAAAATCAGCAGGAGGAGGGAGAGGGAGAAGAAAAGGATGCGGAAGGGTAAAGAAGATCTTAGTGCAACACACACACACACATACACACACAAATACCACATAATGAATGCCCTTCCTCTGCAAACACACACATACCACACACACACACAACTTGGGGGGAGCAGGATTGTGTGACTATACTGGAGATGAACTTAGTCAAAGTACACACTGTACATAGGTATAGAATTATCATAATGACATCTTCTTGTATTGTATTGTATTCTTGACGTCTGTTCATTAAAAAAAAAAATTTACGGCCAGGCGTCTGTGGCTCACACCTGTAATCCTAGCTACTCAGGAGGCTGAGATCTGAGGATCACGGTTCAAAGCCTTCCCAGGCAGGCAACTCCATGAGACTCTTATCTCCAATTAAACACCAGAAAACCAGAAGTGGTGCTATGGTCCAAGTGGTAGAACTGAGGGACAGAGCCCAGGCCCAGAGTTCAAGCCCATGATGACAAAATAAATAAATAAATTTAAATTCAATAGAAAAAAAAGATTTGGGCAAAGAGTAGAAGAGAGCCTCTGTTGAAACAGGCAACACCAATGTGGCCTGTCTGCAAATCTGAGTGAATCTTTTTCTTTCTTTATAGGAAACTCTTACATAGTATGTATTCTGCCCCCGCCCTCCCCACAATAGAGTCCTTCCTCTGGGTGAGGAAGGGCTCCCTGAGGTGCCACCTTCTCTTAGGGCTCTGCTACCTCAGCTGAGTGCAGGCTCCTCCCCTGTCCAGCCTGGCTCCCCTTCCTGGTAGAATGGGACAGCACTTCAGACCCTCTCTCCAGCCAGGCCCACGTGATCATCCTTAACCTGTGTCCCAATGCACGAGGCAGCCTGTGCAGGCTCCTTTTGACCATTTCCCCCACTCTGTGGTCTCTGTGTCTAGAACAGACTTCAGTGCTGCTGGGACTTACAGGCTCATGGTGGGGGTACACACAGCCTGAAGCAGCCTGGGGTACTTAGCCACCCTCTCCCATGTCCTTTGCCTATGCCCCATTGTGGTCTGACAGGAAATATTCAACTGACCAAGTCCAAATCTGCCCTTCAGAACTCTACAACCCCCTGGTCCTGGGGCTTGAACTCAAAGCCTAGGTGCTCTGCCTGAGCTTATGTTTGCAAGACTAGCCCTTGGACACAACTCCACAACCAGCTTTTTGGTAGTTAATTGGAGAGAAGAGTCTCACAAGCTTTCCTGCCCAGGCTGGCCTTTGAATGGCACTCCTCAGATCCTAGCCTCCCGAGTTGCCTCCTGAGTAGCCAGTGCCCGGCTGCCTTTCTCTTCTTAATCCCAGAGCTGGTCACGGTTGACATTGTGCTCTCCCTCTGTCTTGTCCTGCCCTAAGAAGTAGCAACAGGGGTCACCACGTGCTTCTCCCTCAGCCCAGCAAGAGCATCCCATGGAAAACGAGAACAATTCGTTCCTCCTTCCCACAAAAAGTACATAAAGAAAATCAGCTTTGTCTTCATTGTGAGCCAACTTGCTTCCATTCGATTTGTCTCAAAAGAAGTGAGAAAGTGTAGGGTCTCTCCCCCTCCCAAGAGCCTGGAAACTTGGCAAGAATATCCTGGATTGTGGCTTTGGCACCAGGCCTGCTTGGCAAAGAAACAGCAGAGATTTCCACTTATCCCAATGCAATTCCCTGGGCTTAGACAAGGAGGTGCACACATGCTCAGTGTACCATCTGACAGATGGAATGCAGTCCACCAGGGATGCTGTAGGCCCCTCTCACCTGAGTCAATGGACTCTTACCATTCTTATTCATTTAGTTATTTTGTGCTGATCCTGAGGTTTGCACTCAGGGCCTGGGTGCTGTCCCTGAGCTTCAAGCTCAAGCCCAGTGCTTTACTACTTGAGCCACAGTGTCCCTTTGGGTTTTTTTCTGAGTTGTTGGAGATAAGAGTCTTTCTTGTCTGACCTGGCTTCGAACTACAATCATCAGATCTCAGTCTCCTGAGTAGGTAAGATTATAGGTATGAGCCACCAGCGCTAGCATGGACTCATCATTATTTACCTGGTCTAGCCACGGCTGTGAGAGGATGATTTCTGAGATCATGGCCTATCTGGTCAAGCTTAGGCTCCTGAGTAGGGAGGAAAGCCTCTGTCACCCCAGATGCCAGCACCTCTGCGCTTCTCACTGTCCTGCCTCTCCCTCCAGAACATCTTCTGAGCATCAAATAACTGCATCTTGAGAGGCTCCAGGCAGCCCACCTGGAGATACTGGCAAAGAAGGACAGAGGGCCAATTTGAAGGCATAATTCAAAGTCAAAGCAGATCTTGCAATCCTAGGAGTAAATCCAGTGGGAGCAAGGCTACAAACAGGAATGTATGGATGAGGACATGGACACACTGGATGGCCACAGGTGGGGGAGACCCCTGATGATCAGCTTCACTGTGGTGTGAACAGGTGTGAGCTAGGTGAGCCTGAGGGTTAGACCCAGCCTTCCTGGGAAACAAGCATGAGAACTCACACCCAAGTGTCCAGGCCTGGCCAGATGGCCCAGCCCCTTCAGGGGGATCTTCCCGGGGCAAAGTCAAGCTCTTAGCACCTTCCCTGACTCCAAAGATCACAGCTGGCTTGACCTCCATGTGCCTTTAGTGCAGGACTTGTGAGCACCAAGTGACAGGAGGCCAGATTTTATGACTAGAGGACAGATCAGGGACAGTACAGAGGTCTGAGAGACCTTAAGCTAGGCTATTGGAGGAGTGGTCCTTCTCAAAGAACCATACTGAGGACTTGTATCTTCAGAAGAGTGACACACATCATTGTTCTGGGTGGAGCCTCTGGTCTCCCGGGGAAGGAGCCAGAGCAGATCAGAATAAAGATGCTTCTGTACATGTGGAGTACTGATTCCAGCCCAGCCTTCCCCACAGATTCCAAAATCTGCTGATGCTTTGAGTCCCTTATATGAAATGTACTTGGAACCTATCCTATTCATGTCCTTCCATATACCTTTGTGTGTGTGTGTGTGTGTTCTGGTATTGGGACTTAAACTCAGGGCCTTGAACACTTGCTTGGCTTTTTCACTCAAGGTTAGCACACAACCTCTTGAGCCACACTTCCACTTCTGGCTTTTTGCTGGCTGACTGGAGATAAGGTTTTCGTAGACTTTTTTCCCCCAGCTGAGTATGCTTTAAATCATCTCTAGATGACTTATAATATGTAACACAATGCAAATGGTATGCAAATACTTTTTCTACTGTGGTTCAGAGAGTCATGACAAGAAAAACCTCTGAACAGCCACAATATATAATCTGGAGGTATGTCTCTAGTGAGCAAGGAAGTCAAACAAGAGTTCTGGTAAGCACACACACACACACACACACACACACACACACACACGACACAATTTTGTTTTCCAAATATTTTCAATTCCTTTGGCTAACTCTGGATAGGAAATAACTTGGTGATGAGGCCACCTTGACTGGCCTTGTGCGGGAGATGCTGGAGATAGCACAGAGACTTCAGGCTGAGGGCAGGTTAATGTAAGGCTCAGCAAAACAAATTTGTTGGACCTGACCCTGCCAGAACCCAGGAAGCTCAAAGCTGGGGCACATAGCTCCTGATTGAGAGCAATGTGGGATCATGGTCATGCAATCTTGTTAAGCCAGGTGGCTATCTTGGGCCTGTGCATGCATCCCCCCCCCCCCCGAATCTCTGCTTAGGTTATTCAAGCTTAGCAAAAGCACCAGGAAGTCAGGCTCCAGTGGTCTGCCTGAATTCACCTAGCTGCCAGGCTATGCACTTTGCTCAAGGGGGTTGCCAAGCCCCATATAGACCAGGGCCAACTTGGGGAGATGGAAAAAGACAGTCTCAGGACCCCAAAGGCCTAGCAGTTCTCACAGCTAGGAGCTGAGCAGCTTGTACATCCTCTTGCTTCTCCTCCCTGAAGCCTCCCCATGCCCTGCCTGGACCCAGTGCCAAGCAGAGGAGGCAGTGGTTGCTGTGGAGGCAGGAAATCCCAGGGCCCTGGCTAGAAGGTCATGAGGGAAACTTCTGCTTGAGGGGAGCTGCTTAAATGAGCCATTGGGCGCCTGGGACACAAGGCCTTATTTCCCCACTGCCTCCTCCAATGGAGAGGGGGCCCTGGGCAGGGCTTGCCTGGCTTTGGCAGTTGAAGCATGAACAATGACTTGCTGGCTGCCCTGTTTTACCCCTGCAGGATGTATAGCCCTGGTGACCAGCTGCTGCCCTCCCGAAGACCAAAGCTACCGTGTGAATGTGTCTCCTTTGAAAGGCAGCCTAGGCAGGAGGCCTGTGGTCCTCCTGATCCCTGTTTTCTTCTGTACAGAGACATGAACTTGGGCACAGGAGGGGCAGGACAATAGTGGCTCATGCCTATAATCCTAACTACTCAGGATGCTAAGATCTGAGGATCCCTGTTCAAAGCCAACCTGAGCAGAAAAGTCAATGAGATCCATGTGTCCAATTAACTAGCAAAAAAGCCAGAAATGGAGCTGTGGCCCTAGTGGTAAAGTACTAGCCTTGAGCAAAAAAAAAAAAAAAAGCTCAAGATCAGTGCCCAGGCCCTGAGTTCAAGCCCCAGGACTGGTACAAAAAAGGATGAGAGTAAGCCAAGATAGTGTGAGAGGAGAGGGGCCTTCTAGAAATGAGGCAGGGGTGAGTTGATGTGATGTGCAATAGGAAAGGGACTCTGTACCAGGGGTGAGTCCTCCCTTAGGTGTGAGGGCTTCTAAGAAAGGAGGCACCTGTGCAGGTGAGGAGCAATGTAGAGATGTCTGTGAGGCTGAGTGGCTTAGTGCTGAGGTACAATGATTAACGTGGGGCAGTTATGTGAGAGAGGTGATGTTATTTTTTGGCTCCTCTGATGAGACCTAATGATAAGAAAATCCATTTGCTGCTCACTTGGTCCAGCCAACGTCTACTCATCCTTCAGAACCCACTTCAGATTCAGGTTCGCACCTAGGTTGAATTTTATCTTGGAGTCATTGTAGGAGAAGCCATGACTCTTTCTGGAGAAGAGGGAGGCCCCAGGGGGCTGGCATGTGGAGTGACCTGAAGGGTCACCTGCTTGGACCTCCAGGTGTTTGTCTTGATGGAGGAAGGAGGTCTTGGAAGAAGAAAGACAAATACTGGTTCCATGGAGAGAAAGACCATTGGAGGTGGTACAGGAAGTTTTGGGGAAATGGAACACATTGGGGTCTCCTAGAGAGGTGGTCTGGGCAGTGTGGGCATACAGCAGGTGTTCATGAGTCTGTGGATGGTCCGGTGGTGGAGGTAGGAGGAGTCTCTTAAGGGTGTCGGTGTCTGTGTGAGAGAGAGAAAAAAAGAAAGAGCAATATAGGGAGAGAAAGAGGGGGTGAGGAAGAGAGAGGAAGTGTGTGGCACATGCACACACACCCTGTCCCACCCCCATGCCTTCACTTAGTAAGAACCACTTCCTTACAAATGGTATATCATTCTTTCTGATGGAAGAGTAGAATTCCATTATGTATAGATACCACATTTTCTTGATCCATTTGTCTACTGAGGAGTATCTGTGTTGATTCCATATCTTGGCTATGGTTAACAGTGCTGCAGTGAACATGGTTGTGCTGGTAGCTTTAGTGTGGCCTTGCCTGTATTCTATTGGTTAAATGCCCAGGGGTGGAATTACTGTGGTTATAGGGAAGCTCTATGTTTAAGAGATTGAATAAACATAGGTTGCGTGGTTTCCCTCATTTGTGGCAACTAGAATGTGAGTATAGATCTGTAAATAAACATATTGGATGTAAAAAAAATGGGGCATGATAAATTATAGAGATCTCTAGGCATTTACACAGAGTGAGACCAAAGGAGGATAATCTTAGGAGAGGAACAGAAAGGCACAATACTTATGTGCATCTGATCATATAATATTAATCAAAATGAACTCCAGGAAATTGAAACAAGTTTTTTCTTTGTTGCTGCTTTTCTTTTCCTTTTGTCTTGTTTGTTATCTGTCTTTGGGAAGGTAAAGGGGGAGCATAGAAATGGGGGGACAAAGGGTGAACAATAACATCAGTAGTACTCACTAGACACTATGTAGAAAACGTACTGTACAACTTGTGGATGAGGATGGGGAAGGAAAAATGGAGAGTTTTAGGGAAGGGGTGACATTGTACAAAAAGAAATGTACTCATGATCTGACTTAGGTAAGTGTAACCCCTCTGTATATCACCTTTATAATAACAATTACCCGCCCTGTCCCCCCAAAAAGGAACTTGTTCCAAGTCCTGTTAGTGGAACTGCATTAATATCAGCATGACCAGCAGGGGGCACTGTGCCACCAAGAGGCTCAGGTTGCCTTTCTTGCAGCTGGAATACACACTTTTGCATATTTGACTGCCTGCCCATCTCTGGCACAGCTTAGTAAAGTAATCTAGCCCCATTCCTAGCTGACAAACCGTCTTCACCTCATCACCTCCTGTGTTAATCATACCACAGGATGTCACACCAGGGGCAGCAGGGACTCCTGGACCCTGCAGCTCTGCTTGATCCTGAGAAAGTCATGCACACTACCCAGCAAGCAAGAATCAGGAGCCAGACATGAAAATTAAGTGGGAGAAAGGGAAAATTTTCCAGTCCACAGACTGAGACCTGCCATGTGACACAGAAGGGCAAAGTGGAACCTGCCCGCCCTCCCCTGCTCTTCTATCAGAGCCCAGAGAAGGACCCCCTTGCAAAACTCCCACAGCCTCCCAGCCTCCCAGCGGAGTGTGGCTTCTCAGGGGGCACAATAGCACCGGGGTAGAAACAGGACCCTGCAGAGAGCTTTCAGGGCACTTGTGGCAGGGCAGAATTCATCTATAGTCTGGCCTCTGCTCAGGTCTGGGCTCATTGGGATCCATTCATACAGTCTTGGAGTGCCCCCCAAGGATGGCTCACCCCAGCCCAGGGCTAAGGTGCTGCTGGCCAAAGACTCCAAGGGGAAGATGTGTCTGAACTGAATTCTGAAGAGTGAGTAGGAACTGTCTAGGACAAAGGAACTGTAGGTGGTCACAGCAAAAGAGGATATAATCCCTGCTCTGAAGTTTCTAGACTTGTCCTAGATCCATCTGCAGAGGGGACATGGTGGGCTGGAGTGCAGCCAAGGCAACCATGATCCTTACAGGTGAAGAGAGGATTAGGTGAGCGATGGTGTTTGGCAGCCTCTATGAAAGTGCCTTTCCCACCACAGAGCTCAACTATCCTGCTATTGTCCCATGCTTTTTTGCAATGATTTAAGTTTGTCCCTTTGAGTCTAGCACGAGGTGAGTAGAGTTCCTAGCATATGAGGGGAGAAACAGCTCATCAAGCAAACTGTCTTTCCCAAGTCATATAGCTAGTAAGCAGCAATGCTGTTTACTGCCCAAACGTGTCTGGCTCTCTCTATCTGATGGGTTGCTCAATGAGGAGCTTTCCTTTGAGGCCATGAGCCCCTGGCAGAGTGACCCAGTTGGGCTGTTTGAGTAGAGGCAGAAAGTTGCTCTGTAATCAGGATCTGGGGAAGAACAAGATCAAGATCTTGGGCTGAGACACAAGATATTCTCCTATTCCCAGCTCAGTCTCCTAAGATGCTTGGAGTGTGACATTCTGTGGGCCTCCTCTGACTCATGTGTGATGAGCGGTGTAATGTGTCAGGTAGACCGGCTGACCAAGCGTCTCCAGTGAGACCAGCCCTGAAGACCGTAGATGGTAAATAGTAGACCAGCTCCTGTAGACTGTGTAAAGGTCATTTGAGGGGTTGGGTAGATCTGGGGGGACTAAGCCCTGAAACTGTGGTTGGGGACAGAGGAGAAGCCATGGGATCTCTGAGGAGATCCTCATGTTTAAGTGACAAGGAGTTGGTGACAAGGACACCAAACAGAGGCCATGGTTGTGATGTGCCTGTCAGATTCACCCTGTTGGTATGTTTCATTTGGCTGAGTATTGCTCAAATAACTTTGAAATATGCCTTGACATTTTCGTAGAAGAAAAAATCTAGACCTGCAGTTTCTCTTCAAAATTGGACTAACTGGCCTCTCAGTGACAGGAGAGCAGTTGCCCAGACAAGGAGATGGGAGATTCACTGCAGGCCCCACCCCCTCCCCAGTGGCTCCCCTTACTGCGCATGCTCCATGCTCCCGGGGCCGCCTCTGAGCCCCTCTGTTACCAGTACCCCCAGGATGATGCAGAACCTCTCCAGGATCTCATGCATCTGGCACAAAACTTCAATCTGCTTGTCATCTTCTGCTTCAAAGGATGGCCAAAGGATGACAATCACTCAGGATCATTGACCTCAACAATCTGGGACTGAATGTAGGGACCAGTGAGAAGGTTCCCCCTTGTCCCACGGGGCAGGCATTGCTGGAAGCAGATAAATTTGTTTGCAAGGGAAGGACAGAAGGGTTAGGGGTGCCCTGTGGTCCCACGGGGACAGATTAGGCTAGGATGATTTGTTCAGCCACACCCTTCCCTGGGTGGGAGTGGAAAGAAGGAAGCTCCTTTCACCAGAGAGCTGAAATGAATGGGGAAATACCCGCCCCCCCAGCCCCCCCATAGACCCTGTACCAGTCAGACAGTGGGAAATTGGCCACTTCCCCTGACTGATGTGACTGGAAGCAGGGTGGGTGCTGTGAGGCTCTCAGAGGTAAGGAAAGGGCACTGGCTCTGAGGTAGAGTAAGGGCCATAGCCTGGAGGTGGGGAAGGGGAAGGGTGAGCGTTGGGCACCGTGGGGCAAAAGACAGGCCCAGCTTAGGCCTTGGACACAGCACAACTGCTAATAGGGAAGAAGGGACTAAGGAGAGGTGCTGAGGGGAGAAAGGGAGGAAGGTAAGGAGGGAGATAGAGACAAGTGGAGAAAAAGAGACAGACTTAGAGCATGAGAGGGAGAGGAAGGGGGAGCCATGTGGCTGTGGGAAGCCTCCAACTCCAGTCCTCACCCCTCCCCACCCAAGACCTGTTTCTTGGGTTTCTGCTGGTGCTGAGAGACCAGGACAAGGAGGTGCCCTGTGCTGACCTTGCTGGTGCCTGACAGGTGTTCAGGTACTCTGTGCTAATGGCTTTTGCCCTTTGCCCTGGAAGCAATCCCTGTTCTCAAGGGCATGGAGAAGACTGTGATGGTGCCTGGACTTCTGCAGGGGGACAGTGACAGAGAAGAAGGGGCCAATGGCCTTCTCAGTGGCAGGATGAGCAGCCTCTGTGAGGTCAGATCTTGGCCCCACCACAGGGGAGTCCCTCCAGTCCCCTCCGGGCTTTGGTGAGACACAATGAGATCTTTGGGACGCATCTACAATGAAATCAAAACCAGATTTTTCCATGTGGGAAGGTGGAGCCATGATAAATGTGGAAAGTGATAAATATCAGAGCTTTGCAAACCATTTCCAAGCATCCGCCACAGGCTGGCTTCCTGCATCTGGCACGGTGTGCCCCCAAGTTTGTGTGGCCTGGTGCTGGGGCCGCTGTGACAGGTCAAGGTGAAGACTTGGCCCAGATTCTGAGTCACTTCATTAGGAGCTGGTGATGGAACCTTCCAGGTGGATGGTTGGGGAGCCCATAAACAGGTCATGGGGGTGGGGAGCTGGAGCCAAGATGTGGTTATTCACAGTGTATGTTTCTAGTTGCTTCCAAATCTTTATTTGCCAGCATGAGCTAAATCCCCATTCTCATTGGACAGGCCCTCCCAGAGGAGCCCATCATGCTTCTCTGATCCTTGAAATCAAATCTGCACCCAGAACCTGCAGCGTGTCTCTAGCGCTGTCTTTCAGGTGGCGTCTCTAAGCCACAAACAGGCTGGAGAATGAAAAGGATCAAAGATGCCCAGAGGGAGGAATCCAGCGCTGCCTTCTTTCCATGGCTGGAGGTGGCCTTGGTGAGCTGCTATACACTTAAACGCTTGGTGCAAATGCCAAAGGATAAGGAGGTGGGAGAAGATGGTGTGCAGAGTCCGGAAGAGTGGGGTTTATAGACTTGTTCTGGTCTGGCATCCAGTCAGGAGGGCAGCCATCCCCGTTGGTAGCCTCCGAGGTGCCCAGAGCCCATGGCACCATTCCGGCAACCTGGCCGGCACCACACACAATACATATCCCTAGTTTGACCTCTCTGGCTCCTCCTTTTTCTTTCTGGAACCCTCTCTTCCTAGTATTGGGTTGCAGGGCTTTTTAGCCAACATAGACCCATTGTGGTAATAACAGCCACATTGAGGTCAACTGTAACACCCCCAAAGTGGGATGCCCATTTGCCATCGTGTGAGGACAGGCTTGTCTTTCACTGAGCTGCATGAAGCCAGTGGTTCTGGCTCTGGTCTCCCAGGGAAGGTCAGGAGAGTGGACAGTGTCCCTGTCTTCCTCATGTTCCCTCCACGTGGCAGACATTGAGAGATACAAATACCCCCACGGGGACAAAAGAACTGGAATGAAAGCACCCCAAACGAAGTGGCCTGGCCTTAAAACACAGTGACCTGCTTTTCCTCTTTACATGAAAGGGACGTACAGGATACCAGTGGGGTGGTGGGGGACTGAGAGGGGGCCAACTTGGTTGTGTCCCCCCTGGAGAGAAGACTTGGTGGAACCTGGTAGGAGCTGACTGACCACTGGCTTCCTCTCTCTGGGCCTTGTCCACTATCAGGGATCATGGCCATTTTCCTCTAACTGGATACATTCCAACTGAGTCCTGCATTTCACCCAGGCTACTGGGTGGAGTCTCTATCATTAAGACTTTTAGCCTTTCTTTGTTCCCAACCATTGGGATGGGTTCTGGCTTCAAGAGGCAGAGTCAGACCAGGAGATGGGAGATTTGTCATATAGAGGTGGGGAGCTCTGTCATAGCGTCTCAGAGACTTGGCAAACCTGCTGGCTAGTATGGGAAGGGCCTAGGAAACGGACTGCACATTGGTTTGAAAACTAGAAAGGAAGCTCTGGAATCTGTCTTAGTAAGAACAGCTTCAGGTATATTTTTGTCTTTAAAAGTCATTAAATAGCCCAGATGCCCTACCACAGATGAGTGGAACCACAATAGATTCCACAATGGAATTTTACACAGCCATTAGAAAGAGTAAGGTTATGTCATTTGCAGGAAAATGAATGGGCCTAGAAGAAATCATGTTAAGTGAGGTAAGCCAAGCTCAGAGACACAAATGGCACGTTTTCTCCCATCTGTGGAAGCTAGATCTAAACTACACTGGGACATGAAAAATTATACAAGACCCTAGGTACTCACACACAGTGAGACCACAAGAGGATGCTCATAGGAGAGGAACACAGAGGCGCAATGCCTATGTGCATCTGGTCATATAAAGTAATACTGATTGAAACGAACTCCAAGAAATGGAAACAAGAGGCTTTTTATTGGTGTTTTAATTTTTGTTCTTTTTGTCTTGCTTGTTCATTTATCTGTCTTGGGGAATGAAAGGAGGGACATAGAAATGGAGGAACAAATGCAGTGGTGGTACTTACTAGACACAATACAACTTGTGGGGAGATGGGAGAGAAAAACTGGAGACAGTGAAGGAAGGGGGGACAGTGCCCAAAAAGAAATGCACTCTTTACCTGACTTATGTACTGTCACCCCTCTCTACATCACCTATATAATAACAATTTTTAAAAGTCAATACGAGATGGGCGCTGGTGACTCACACTTGTAATTTTAGCTACTCAGGAGGCTGAGATTTGAGGATCTCCAATTAATCAGAACAAAACTGGAAGTGGAAGTATGGTTCAAGAGGTAGAGTGCCAGCATTCAGTGGAAAAAAAAAACCAAGCAAGAGCACAAGGCCCTAAATTTGAGCTCCAATACCTACACACATGCACGTGCACTCACGCACGCACGCACGCATGCGCACAAACACACACACAGAGTCAATTCAATTTGCTGTTGTTTAGATGTTGACTGCCTCCTCCAAAAGCCTATGCATTAAGGCTTGGTCTTTGAGGTGATGGGAGGAAGGAGGTGGGGCCTCGCAGGAGGATGTTAGGCCCCTGGGGGCATGCCCTCAACCGACAGAGCGAAACTTCAGCCCCTTCGTATTGCTTTCTCCCGTTGTCCAGCTCAAGGTGAGGTGAGCAATTTTGGTGCACATATCCTCCCATCACAATGTGCTGCCATTGCCACAGGCTCTAAGCATGAGAGCAACCAGGCCTGGACTAAAGTCTCCAAAACAGTGAACCCAAAGAATCCTTCTCCCTCCCTCTCTCTTTCTCTCTTTTCCTTCCTCCTTTCTTCCCTCCCTCCCTCCCTCCCTCCTTCCTTTCCTTCCTCTCTCCCTCCTCCCTCCCTTCCTTCTTCCCTTTCTCTCCCTCTCCCTTCCTCCCTCTCTCTCTCAAGACAAGCAGAGAGATCAGAGTCAATCATGCAAAAAAGACTGGGGGTGATAAGGAAAAGTTACCATTAGTAGAACTAGCTTAACCTGATCCTGATATTGCCAGAATCAGCTTGCAAGTAATTTTGGAGAAACTGTAACCTTAGGGTAAGCAAACTCAAAATGCCTGTGCTCTTGTCAGGCGGGGCTCAGACTTTGGCGTAGGAATTCCTCTGGGCCCTTCAGTGTCATAACTCTGAGTTCTCCAACTCTCCAACTGCCACTTGCTTCTTCCCAGGGAGTATTTTCTGCCGCAGGGGAGAGGTCAGGTCAAAGGACAGATGTGTGGAAGGCAGAAGTGTGGAGGGGCTTGGCACAGTGAGGGACTACATGGAAAGTCTGGCTGAAGATGGGGCCAGGGCCAACCCTGCAGGCTGGATTTCTTTCCAAATGGGGTAAGGAGATACAAAAGGCCTCAAGTAAAAAAAGCAGAACAATCAGCTTTTTGTATAAAGTATTTCTATTTTCTGGTTGATGTAATGGATTGGTTGGGGGCATGAGTGGCTTATGGGTAACTATTTATGGGTTATTACAGCAATCCAAGCAAGAAATCATCACATCATCTTTTTTTTTTTTGATGCGGTCGTAGGGCTTGAATTCAGGGCCTGGACACTGTCCTTGAGCTTTTGTGCCCAAGGCTAGTGCTCTACCACTTGAGTCTCAGTGCCCCTTCTGGCTTTTTGGTGTTTAATTGGAGATAAGAGTTTCACAGACTTTTTCTGCCTAGGCTGGCTTCAAACTGTGATCCTCAAGTCTCATCCTTCTGAGTAACTAGGATTATAGGCATAAGGTACCGCTGTCCAGCCATGTTACCTTAAGCAGAGGGTTAGAGATGTAGATACAGCCAGAGACATTCTGGAGGTGGGGGGAGTGTCACTGACAGGACTCAGTACTGAGTTAGATGAGGGTGAGCTGAGAAAAGAGGGACCATTTGTGGACAGCAGATTCTGTCCTGAAACCAAGGACACCAATGGAGGAACAAGTATGGCAGAAGACAATCAGTTGCTTAATGTGGATTTATAGGGGCTTACAGACCAAGGCTATGGAAGGCTGAGGTTAAGAGTCCAAGAGCTAGAGGTTGAGGCAGGCCGTAGGCAGTGTGCAGAGGTGGCTGGCTGTGTGTACATCTGGAGCTTGCATGCTGCCTGGGAGGGGGACATAAATCTGAGAGCAGAATGATAATTGAAGCCATGTGGGGTGGATGAGATCACCTGAGGGGACGGTGCAAGAGCCTGGCCACTGCTGCATCTGTGGCCATGGGAAGCGGGGCCCAGGGCACTTTCTCGGAACTATGATGGCTACCAGGGTCTTGGATTCAAACTTGCTTATGTTCTCCAGGCTCTGGGACTCCTCACTCTAGCCTGAGAGTGAGGCCATAGTTGGTCACTAGGGTTTTGGATGATGCAGAGGATGGAGACCAGCGTGGGAGCCACAGAGAACTAGGTTCAGATTCACAGGTGATAATCCCCACCCCAGGGAATTGTAGCAATCTGATGTCACAGCACATTTAAAAAACACCAGGCACAGTGCCTGACACGTGACTGTAGAGGTTTTTAAGGGATTCATAAATAACACCCTATTATCCCTCCTCTGCTTATATCCGGCTGATCAATGAGGCCCAGGGGATAATTGGAGAAGGGATTGCGGTTTGGTCTCTGCACGGCTGGGGTTTTGTGTCGTTCACCATCCCCCACCCTGCCCCATCCTCCCATCACATGGTGGACAGATCATCAGAGAAACATCTGAGCTGGGAGAGAGGACAGGCCCTAAGGGACTGTCTAGGGTGGACTTTACCTACATTAAGACTGGGGATGGCAGTACCACTCACTACCAGCTGGGGGCAGTAGATAGGAAGCAGGAAGCATTCCTTTGTGACATAAATCCTGCAGGAAAATGCATTCACCCTCTACCCACCTCCTTCCCTCAACAGTAGAGAATTGTAAACACTGACTTCCTTACCCTCACTTTAAAACCCCAGAGAAAGCCAGGTGCTGGTAGTGGCTTATGCCTGTAATCCAGCTACTCAGGAGACAGAGATCTGAGTATCACGGTTCAAAACTAGCCCTGACAGAAAGCAAGTGGAGCCGTAGCTCAAGTGGTAGAGCACCAGCCTTGAGCGAAAATGCTCAGAGACAGCACCCAGGCCCTGATTTCAGGCCCCACAACTAACCACAACAACAAACAACCCACAAAAGAAACAAACCCAGAGAGAAGTAGAGGGAGGGAGGCAGCTAACAAGTGGCAAAGTGAAAATTCACACACAAGGCTTCTTACTGTTGTTCCTCTGGGGCCTGAGGTTGAATGGAGTCAGGCTGGGTTTAGGGAGTACCATTTGGGTTTGAGATCCCTTCCACACTAGTCCTAATCAGGCCTGGAGTGGAACCTGGCTGCCTCTCTGAGCTAGGGCAGTGACACATCTCCAGGAACTCCATTGGCAGGGCCATCCATGCATCTCGACTCTCACGGCTATTTAGAACAAGGTATGGGTGTGAACTGTATGGTCCTTGAGGTAAACTTCCTACCCCAAGCCCAGCATAGTCTAGGCCCACACATATTTATCTACCTTAATGTCCAGCCAAGAATACTTTCATCTGAAACAAAGGCTCATTATTCAAAGTAGCTCAAGACTAGCTTGGGTAGCATATGTCCCCACAGACTTGTTTCCCAATGGCCTTGCCTCTGTAACCTTGGAGATGCGCTTTGTATCCCAGGCTACAAGTACAGCCAGCTGACAGGCCCTCCAAGCCACGATCTATCAGTTCCTAACCCATTGACAGCAATGCAGGCAGCATCTCCTTTCCTCTGGATACTTGTGGACCCTGTAGCTCCCATTCTTCCTATTGTCACACTTGAGACTTTGGTAGAACTTGAACCAGAGGTGTGGCTGGCTCTAGGTCCATTCTGTCTGCCTTGCTGCCACTCCTCCAGAGAGTAAAAATACCATGGTGGGCTTTGAGCATAGACCATAGTAGGCAATGAGAGACTGTCTCACATGTCTGTCTCATGAACAGTTCTGCTGCTTTTCCAATCCATCTCCATGCTTCTTTCCTTCCCCTCCCTCCCTCCCTCCCTCCC